>NC_031498.1:3021005-3085336 GCF_000237925.1 Schistosoma mansoni | reverse complement strand
GTACCTGCATCTCAGAGTTGATGTTCACTCAGGCAATACGCACAGTATGCACATATGCCAATAAGCGACTGATCAGTTGTAGTCCTATACATCAATGGGAAGATTCAAACAAACAATACTAAGTAAATTTAAATTTCACTCTATTGTACAAGCAAGTGGCTATCAGGACTCAGTAGTTGAGTGGATAAGGCGATGGCGTTTGAAGCGAAAGGTACTGGGTTTGAGTACCAGAGTGAACATCAACTCTGAGATGCAGGTACATCCAGCTGACTAGTCCCAAACAGGACGAAACGCGCATCCTGGATTCCACTGCTAGCCACTATCCATCTTTGCTTAACTTTTATTAACGAATTCCAAAATCTGTGAATTGTTTTGCATCATACCTTATTCAATGTAAATACTTTATATGTTAATTAAAAAGTTGGTAATATTTCCCATATAGTCGTAAAGATAGTTATCTCGTTTTTAAAATAAAATATGCTGCATTATGCTACAATGGTAAAGTTCAGTGAATAGTATTCAGTGATCCATTCAATCTAACAATAAATATTGAAATAATCTAGAACAACTTGGAATTACGCCGCTCATACCGGTCGAACGTCATTAGTTTGGCATAGTACTGCGATTGTATAAGTCATATTCCTATCGGCGAATAAGTCACGTAGTAATTAGCCGGGCTAAAAGTCACAACAGTTGCTTGAGATGATTATTTATGGTGAAATTAAGTCATTAATGTATTATAGAAATACAGCAATAAATACAAGCCATACTTCGATGCATGTATGCCAAATATCTACTAACATTAGCTACACTAAAAAGCAATCTTATAGAGAAGATTTGTTTACTGAGGCTAAAGAAGATTGATCCAAGAAAAAATTTGCATTAATCCCAGGAGAAATACAATGTAAGACCTACAGGCTAATATAAAGATCACACTTTTTATCATGAAAGAAATGAAGAAAAGAGTATAAGAATGTAAATCCAAATATTAAATGTAGAGATAATAGAAATACTTAGTTATTAAGTATATTTCTGAGGCAATAATATCACTTTACATTAATTGATTTCAACTAGACAAATTGACAAACTAGGAAGTGATACAACGTTGATTTCATTTTAATCTGTAATTTTTCAGTATTGGATAATTTTGATTCAGCCAAAATTATGCTCAAACTTTATGGATAGAAGTTATTATAGTAGCTAATGACATGCTAGTTTTGATTAATTTTCTTCAACAGTATTCATAAATAACTATTTCAACGGCTTAACTTGGAAATTTATGGTCTTTTAGCGAGCAGAGAACATTTTAGAAGCTAGGTTTTCAGCTGATGGTTCATATTTTCAACTCCAGCCAATTATCATTATGGGATTGTTGAGATTGTTGAAGTTTTTTTAAATCATGAACTTACAAACGTTGAACATCAAGTGAACATCTGTGAGCAGTAACGGTTATTTCTTCGTTAGATAAGACTCCTCAGAAGTGCTCATCTACAGCCTCATAGGCGATAATTGACTATACTTCGAGGTTTTTAATGGCTGTCCAAATTTGATCGGTACATTATTTCAATGAAAGTCAACCAATTGGTATTACTATCTCGTTGTTGATATCGTTAATAAACATATGTCACAGTTTTTGAATTAAAATTTTTAGAAAACATTTATCAAAAGTATACATTAGTTACCACAATTTTATTCCTAAAATGAAATGTGTTTGAAAATGATTTAATCTTAGGATGTTTTACACTGATTTTAGTTGAGTAATTCGTCTATTTTATTCTCAGTAATTAGTGTAGAGTATAATACTGGAATGAAACAGATGTTCATTTCTCTTTTTGTATGATTTCAATGATTATTTAGTAAGAGTCAACCAGTGATTTGAACTATTTAAATTAAGATAGAACAAATATTGATGCAGAATAATATGAATTCATCATAATTCGTGGTTTCTCATCAGCTGCTTACAACTAAATATGTTTTAGAATATTAGAATTGGGGTAACAAATAGTGTGGTCTAGCTTCAATTGACTCATGATCTTAACTATATAAAAATTACTAAAATCTCCACAAAACCCCCTTGTGATAGTATGGAACAATTGACATAAGTGAATGTAAAGAATTGGAATGACAAAAGGTTATATATATATATATGCAAGAAAAGGTCAGAGGTTATTAGGTATTAGAATCAAGGAAGCATGAAGGGTGGGTGGTGTAATAGTTGAGTGGAGTTCAAAAACAGATAAGATAAAATGTGTGATAATTTTAGAGGTAATGAAGGAGTCATGGAATTATAACAAATAGGATGGGTTACGTAATAATTGAATAGAGTTTGGAGAGTTCATATAATTTCAGTGAAACAAGTGAACGGAAATGTGTGAGTGAAAGGCTGGTTTAAGAATTGGTTAATGGAGGAGGAATGTAATACAAACTAAATATTAACAAAATAAAAAAAATAACCAAAAAACTAAAACAAAAAAGTGGGTTACCAGGGTAGCAATAAGTTTATCACTGTCTATTTTTGAATACATAAATCCGGTTTGAGTTTTTTTTATCGCGATCGCTTCAGCAAACCAGAGAGTAGTTGCATTTCTTTGTTTGCCAATAATTTTGAAAGCATGAGAAATATCAATGGTGTTCCCGGTGTCAAATAAATGCCGAGCTATTGCACTGTTGAGAGCCCTGGTCCCTCGCAGCCTCAGTTTCTTAAGAACATGCTCAGAAATGCGAACATGTACTCTTCTCTCGGTTCTTCCAATGTATGCGCTTTGGCATATATATATATATATATATATATATATATATATATATAGTTATCATTAATAACCTTTCGTCATTTCAATCGTTTACATTCAATTATGTCAATTGTTCCATACTATGTATTACCCCAATCTTAAAATTCTAATATATATTTGGTTGTAAGAAGCTGATGAGAAACCACGAAATATAATGAATTCATATTGTTCTGCATCAATATTTGTTCTGTCTTTATTTAAGTTCATAGAGGGAACTAATTGCATGAAAGATTTGAACTATCCTTAAACAAATGTAACCAAGATATTAAAACTCATTAGCGTTTAGAATTTACTATCTATACACATCAAATAATATAGATCTAATTAGTTTCCACGTGCTTGAACTTACATTCTAAAGTAAAGAAACAACTAAATAATTAAACAAGACACGTCAATATAAAAATTTAAAAAAAATTATACGAGATTATGTAACTGAATGACAGTTAATTCAATTCCAAGAGTTGCAACAAAAATTAATGTAATAAATTATTTAAAAAGAAAACATTCTTGGCTTCATTACAACTGATGATCTTAGTTAGGAATATCTATAAACTTTTTTCATAGTTGAAATCATGAGTCCCATAATAGGACGAAACGGCCGTCCTGTGCTTCCAGGTTTTCCATGTTGGTGTAGCTTCAATTGACTCATGATTTCAACTATGAAAAATACCGAAATCTTCACAAAAAACCCCTTCTGATCTATCAACTTGTTACATAAGATCTTAAATTAGATCTGAATTTTTTGAAGGTAAAAGTTACATCATCAGATGAAAATCAATGATAAAACATTATCAAATCTGATAACACTTTTATTAGACTAATGTTTTAAATTGTTTAGCATTAGTTTATTGTAGTTGTTTTTAATGGTTATAGAGAAAAACATGGATGTTATGTATATTCATGAGAATAATGACATTACTAATTGTTTAAAGTAGTAAATTGAATTTTTTTGAAAAAAAACTTCACTCGGATTTTCCATTATTTTCTAAAGTTTAAACAAATCTACCCTGTACATGAAAGTATTTTTCCAAATTAAGTCCTAAGTAAACTTGAGATTGTATTAATTAGATTTAGATTATATTAGATCACAATGCATGATGTAAATGAGAATGATTGTTTAAGTATCTCATCATTTTTAACCAACTAAGCGTTTGAAACTGGGAAATTCGGTACACAATGAGTTAAGTGAAGATGGATAAAACGTTGTGTTTGGTATTGCTAACTATAATGTAATCATCTGAAAAGACTATAATTAGATTAATCATAAATGTTAGTGTTATATCGATTGGCTCGCCTATTAGAGAACAGTGAATTTATTGATCGTCCAATGATACACAAAAGCCGTGTGGGTAGTCTTGAGTACTTATCAGTCCTGCTATCTGCCTAGCCCAGCCAGTTAAGTCCAGAACACCAATAACAGCCTCTGCAATATGGATCATTATTCACAAACATACTGGGTTTATATACCGATCAAACTGACCACATCGTACCATAAAATAGTAAATAACATCTGTACAAGATTTGGCCAAATGTGACTGTGAATAGGGGGAACAGTAATTAATAGCCGGAGGATAACTCAAGAATGTAAGTGGTATATAATAGTCTATAGTCAAAATAAGGCTTATATAAAAGGAACATGAATATGAATAGTTAGGTTACTTAGCAACTATAAAATAGGAAACATACATATCACATTGGTCCATAAATAGTCCTCAGAGTTACCATTCATAATTCTCCACGGGATATAACAGTTAGGCAAAAGCGTGTATCAGGATATGACTATCTCTATCTTTCAGAAAATTCGTTGAGATTTTCAAAGTGTTTCGATCTGAATTTGTTAAATATGCTTTAAATTTCATGAAAATCTCATATTCCGATGAAAAAGGGTTATATGAACAAGGTTTGACTTGATAATTTCGAATTAATTGGGCATTGGGTAGATTGTTTTAAATAAATTAATATATTTGTAATATCTCAATGTGTAGAAAAATTAGATTTTCTGACGTTTCGTGACTCAGTGTAAGCCACTTCTTCAGAGAACAAATAACCAAATTAAAATTAATCCAAGTTTAAATAGTACAACGGAACAACAAGAGTATTCTATTCATTAGGATATTACAAATATATTACTTATTTATGATTATATATTTCATTTAAATATAGAAGAGAAATTTTTTATTTCAATGTAGATTGTAAATTTTTTGTTACATACTGACTTCAGCTGGCCATTAATCTAAAACTATGAAATTATAAACATTTATTTTATCCTAGTTTGAGACTTGATAGTAGTGCGTAACTCCGATCCTTTTAAAAATCAACCATAGACTTTTAGGTCTCTCAATAAATTTCCGAACATATAGTGAGAATTCATGATCGTTGGAGTTTAGAATGTTACCAGATCTGTAGGTCTTACGTTCAGTTCCTGATAAGATCATTGTAACACTTTGGAAATTCATTTCAAACCTGGACAAAACGCTGTCTGTTTCAAACGCTTTTACAAATTAATTTATTGTGTTACAAGAATTATTTCGAAACGTAACCATCGAAGCGATCGGAAAGTTATTTAATTAAAGACAAAACAACAGAATAAAAAATTTTCGATACATGAATATATTACTTATTTCGATTTTAGAATGACCGAATGGAGTAAGAGTGTCTGTAATCATGATAAAATCGTCTGATAAAACACTGATTACTGTCTGAAAGCAAACAACACATACTTAACGTTTTTGTAAATTCAACATATGCAACTCATTAAAATACAGTTATCTGGTAAAACATGTTTTCTAATTGAAAACAAAACTAATTAAATAGAACCAGATATCACCTTTAGTACACAATACTTTAGATGTCTGTACCAACCTTTTTGAAAACCGTTTTTGTGTACATCACTTGTTAATTCGTCGATTAAGATGTGTCAAGCAATTTTTTTAAAGAATACAAGAACTAAAATTAAACTAAATTTAAGTTGGCTAGTCACTTTTAAGTTGGTTTCTGTAGTATAACTGAAATATTTCACCAAAAATCTGACATAATCAACTATCATACACTTCATTTATCAGCATTGTATCGAACAAATAAACTGACTTAGTTACACTCATTCTATTTCATTTGTTTTTTGATGTATAAAAACTCGTTAAACACTCTTTGATCAGTGAAATGAAATAAAATTCTTACGTTAAAGTGGCAGCGAGCACAATGTTTATTATGGTGCTCTTCCGTCAAAGTTGACAATTTGGTTTAAAGTAGAATAAATATACATTACTTGAATTTATCCATCTCCGTTTATGAAGTAAGTAATTATTGGTATTACTATTCTATACCGATGTCAACTCAGTATTCACATGTCATTGGGAGGTAGCTTTCATCTTATTTGAATAGTATATTGTATATTTTAATATACATTTCATGTAATTTGACATTATGAAGTACATACTTAATTGTATTTGGAAGGAAGTAATAAACATGTCCACTAAATTTTGAAAGTTTCCTACCATATATATTTCGGTAATCTAAACTAAATAGACCATATAAAGGAAAGAAAGACAGTTAAATTATATGCTTTAATAATCCTGAATAATCACTGAACATTTTCAAAATGACTTTGGCATTTTCCAATACATTCAACAAAAAAAGGCAGCTGTATGTGCGGGACCGCACCCTTCCTCTTCCTGGTGGGCAGCGACACCAAATGTAGTGAACAAGAACACGAGTGGGGACAATCGAATGTATTTGAGCACAAAATTACAGAATATCTCAGTAAAATCTGATAACTACACAGTAAATAGGTAATTTGCAAACTATCAATCGATTGTCTCAATCTTGACTGTTCCTTCTGCAAATATCAGTCCATCGCCTCTAATTTCATTGTTCATGCATTTTCATACCAACTGCGTTCCGTTTTTGTTCTTGCCTTATCGGTCTTCTGCCGAAATACTTTCTATGCCTGACCGTCACTATATACTACTTACGTGGATATAGGTAACCTACACCACAGGTTCACCATCTTTAATCAACACTGTTGACTAATGTCTGACTTTTTTTAAAGTATTTATTATTTTATTTATTTATACACATAAATATTGGTACAAAGGGGCACCAGATATATATGCGCCTCACTAATCTCATTTCATTTGTGTGAGGGCTGTGATGTTGCCAGGGTGCCCAAACTGAAGCAGGTGGTTTTCCTAGGGGGCCACACACCGAGCCTTTGACCTAAAGATCTGATCCACAAGGCAGTGGAGCAACGTGAGGAGATAAAGTTACACGGTAGCCAGTGACCAACAATTGATTCATACGCCCTTTTTTCCCTCAGGATCTTGGGGTCCATGTGCACCAGTGGTTTGGAATCAGGGTTTTCCACCTCTTCTAAGTGAACGTTCTGTGTCCACCAACCCGGTTTAAGCGCCGGGCATTTGCTTTTCGTCCTCTCAATTTCGTAAACAACACCCCCTTCACGATAAGGCAGTGAGTAGAACGTCTCTGGCAGAGGCTATATATTACGCATGACCATGTGAGGGTATTTGGAGAGGTAGAGCGGACTCTCCCCACTCTCAGCCGTACCAGGGCATTTGGTAACTTTTTAAACCGTAACCATTCAATTATTTGAAGTTCTTCAGTTATATATTTCTCATATTATGCAATAAAGTATTAAGTATTAAATCTATTTTGTAAAAAAATATAACAGTTTATCTAGTTACTACAATAAAACTATTAAAATTTAATTATTATTATTTCAACTTTTTCATTAAAATGTCTCCAAATTAAGTACATGGCGACAATAAAATTAAAAAAAAGAAAAAACAAATTTAAACATTTACATTGTAGAATGTATAAATGTCAATTTTTTCTGTCTGTAAAGTTGTTTGAGAAAACAATACTTAAATCCAATGTCAACTGAAATGTATTCACATTAGAAATCTTGATATAATGTAATTAAGAGAAAAGAAAAGAAAATGATTGAATAAAATCATGGAAAATCATGAGTAGTAAGTTAACTTACTATAATAATAGACATTAGTCTACTCATATCATAATACCTTCATTGAAACTTACTTATTTCAAGACAAAAACCTTACGTTTTCTTCCTATAGAAAAGGATCTATTCAAATATGGAACTTATTCAAGTTATGACTATATTATAAGTAGATTATTTTTGAATAAATAATTTTAAAAAAAGAAAAAAGAAAGAAAAAAGAAAAAAAATTAAAAATTATTTCAATTATTATAATGTCTTGCAAAATTTATTTAAAATAGAGAATCATTTTGTTAAATATCATAGAAAGAAAAAAAAAAGTTTTTCATCATGAAAAAGAAAAAAAACAGAAAAAATATTTCCTTTTTGGTCAAAATAGAATTAAAAAAATGAATGAATTTACCAAAAAAAATCGGGAACAATTTTATTTTATTGTTTCATTTTGATGATATTTATTCCTTGTGTTTCTTATGAAAGTATTTTTTTTTCTAATTTCAAAATTTGTTGCTATGAAAAGAAAATACCGGGGGGGGAATAGTTTTATACGAATAAGTTAATAAGGCATGACTTTAAGGGACTTATCAAGAAGTTTCTTTTTCGTTTTCTTAAGAAAAGGTAATTTTTTTTAATAATTGGAATACATTTCATATACTTGACAGATTCAAAACGTTCCATTTTCTTTTTTTCAAATAATGTCCAAAAATAAGAATGAATAAATTAAATATTTATAATATAAATAATATAGCTTAGTAATGAATTTAGTAGATAGTACTTATTAGACAATTTAATTATGAAGTTTTAAATGAGATTATGGACTGGTCATTGTTAGATCACCATAGAAAACTTAGAAGCACTGGAAGGCCATTTCGTCTTAGTATGGGGCATATCAGCAGTGCGTATTCACAACTCTGAACGTGGGATTTGAATCCAGGATCTTCGGTCTTGCGCACGAACGCTTATCCTCTAGAACAGGATTTTAATGTCTAGCTTCAACTAATCCATGATATTGCGTGACCATTTACCATTGTGTTTGATGAATGACTGACTAACATCCGACACAGTTGAACTCCATTGGTCATAGCTTCTCACTGGTAATTATGAAGTCACTTAATCATGAACAATAATAATGTAAGCGTCATACACGTTGGGAGAATTAGTGACGATCTATATTCGGCAGCTTAGTGGATAGTGAGTTGGGTGTTTAAAAACATTAGGTGGTCGGTTCAATCTCCAATGACAGTATAGACATTAAGAGGTTCGTTTAGCTGATCATTATCAAATGGGAAGAATCGTCAATCTTGGATTCTACTGCTGGCTGAAATCTAATTATTCTATGAAAACCGGTGGAAATGGCTGTACTAAGACAATTATCACAGGATATACTTATGCCAACAAATATTGGTCAAAATTCAGTGTCTTATTATCAACAGTGACAAAACTTGAATTTTTTTCTACGAATGATACTACTGACAGAGTTTTCAAATTAATCAGCTCTGAAGTTTGTTGTCTGTTAGTTTTGATGTTTTCAGGAGTGCATATCCAGGACTCCTATGGGTCTTGTAAAAGATATGGTCTGTCTGAAACACTGATAATATATTTGTAGATCAGTTTAATTTTGTTGAAATAAGGTGTGTATCAAGAAAAATATAGGATTTTAGCTCTACAAAAATTAATGGATCAGTAATCTTTCTTCATTATTGCAAATATGATTATTGATCTGTATCTGCCTGAAGTATATGGATAATTTTTATATCACCTATTTTGGCGTAATAAGGGTGATTGTTTAGATAACTCATATGTTAATTAAAAAAACTGGTAAAGTGGTCAATAACTTGTATGTTAGCGTTCGGTCATACTGCAGTAAGCGAGAACGCAAGTGGGACGATCAAATGTATTTGGATACAACCTTACATAATATCTTAGTAAAATCTGAGAACCATACCGTAAATACTTGATTTGCAAAACATCAATCAAATGTCTCAAACTTGACTGTTCCTTTTGCAAATATCAGTCAATCGTCTCATACTTCACTGTTCGTGCACTAACATACCAGTTGTTTTCTGTTCCTGTTATTTCCTTCTTCATCTTCTCGACCTTCTGCAGCAAAACATTCTATTCCTGACCAGCGTTATATACTACTTATGTCGATATAAGTAGCACATACAACATTATTACATGACTTACTTTAATATAATTTCACGAAGAAATAATTAATTTGAAATTGATGTCACCGTTCTGTTTAAATACGCCATATTAATCTATATCATACAATTTAATACAATAATAACAAAACTTGGGTTACCTTCAATATGGAGAAAGATTATGAAACAGAATTTAATGAATGATTTAATATTTCATTGAATAATTTTTTTTTCGGAAAACCTGTGATAAACAGGGATGTCAAACTATATGGATACAATCTTGGGTATCATTTGTATGCAAATAGTCAACTTTAAATAACATCATATTTACGTAGTAAAAATGTGACTACAAGAGATAAAATCATTTTATGTAAGAACTTATTATTCTTTCAATAAACTACAACTTTTGAGATCATTAACTGATTTACTAGATTGATATTATTATTTTTTTTCCGTTTACTTCATATTTAAATGAAGTTCAAATGTATCGTGATCTATTTTGTTTCTACAGTTTCAATCATTCATTCAATGTCAATCATTATTTAAACAAAAGATGTAACTCTTAGATAATTTACAAAGTTAAGAAATATTCACAAATTTATTTTACAACATTATATCATTTATAGGCAAAAATGGATAGTGGCTAGCAGTGGAATCCAGAACGTGCAATGCGTCCTATTTAGGACTCTGGGACTCGAACATCAACTCTGAGATGCAGGTAAATCCGGCTGACGAGTCCCAAATAGGATGAAACGCGTGTCCTGTATTCCACTGCTAGCCACTATCCATCATTGCTTACAATGCTTGTCAGTTTAGGCTATATCGAGGCAATACGCACAGTATGCACATATGTCAATTAGAGACTGACAAGTTACAGTCTTAACACATCAATGGGAAGATTCAAACAAACAATACTAAGTGAATTTATTATTTCATTTTATTTATTTTGTTATTCTGTCATTCTAAAATACTCTATTTTGAATATAACAGATTGATTTACCTTATTGTAGCTGTTTAGTAGGTATGTTTTGTAGTGTAAAGTTTTGTCTTAATTCAGGTTCACGTTATAAGAAAACAAACAAACAAAAGATTTACTATTAGGATCCGTCAATTTCTGTGATGTTTACTTTCCAATTTTGTGAATATATTTAATTGTGCTTATATGATTTTGAATAAGTTATAAAATAACTATGAATGTATATTACTGTCTTATTTATTTGGCCATTTTTAAACAAAGCTTATATCCCGTCTTGGAACTGTGAAGCTACGATGGATATACGACAATAGTTTCTTTATTTTATACCTTGTTTGTCCTTTGGTTGAACAAACTGAAGCTACCTGATAACAGATGAATTTCAGCATGAAAGACTTCTAACAATATCTAGTCTAGTATAAATGATGTGCTATAAAGTAAGCTATAAATCTCTTATTGCCTAAGAAACTATGTGACTGAAGATTTTTAACAGTTAACTACTGATATAACTACTCCTGTAAAGTGTTTTATAAATCTGTATGTTCAATGTAAATGAATTTGTTTATGTTTTCCAAATTTTTCTGTCACAAATTCGACACTGAATCCATTCCTCTTGTAACAGATAAAGTGATTATTCTCATTGTAGGGAATTTTCAAAACTTTAAAATGTGTAGCATTCTAGAGAATTCTTGCATCAAATGATAAAAAAAATTAATGTATTATGACAAATATGACATCGCTATCTAACTGTAATGTATTTGATTAATTATAAGTGATTATAAGATGACGAAAATACTTTATTATTGATTTACAAGAACTACTTGTTATAGTATTTGTTCTATCGATTCATCTGAATAACGGATTGAATAGTTTCTAATTTAGGTGATATAACAAAATAAGAGTTAAAATCATGAGTCAATTAAATCTAGACCACCATGGAAAACTAGAAAGCACTGGACGGCCGTTCCGTCCTATTGTGGGACTTCCCAGCAGTGCGCATCCATGATTCCGCCTCTCGAGATTCGAATCCAGGACGTAACAGTTCCGCACGCGAGCGCTTAACCACTAAGCCACTGGGATGGCAGGCATCAAACGGTGTTATTGTCTAACTCCAGGTTTTTCATGGTGATCTAGCTTCAATTGACCCATGATTTCAACTATAAAATTACTAAAATTTCCACAAAAACCCCTTCTGAAAGTAAAAGTTTTAATTAAGGACTGTCAGTAATTGACTTCTTGACAGTCAAGGACACTTATTCAGTTGAAACAGTGAGTGTAACTCATTTTTGTGTCAGTGGTATTGATACAAATAAAAACAGCTCTTTAAAGAAACCAGTATACTTGTTACGGGGTAATGAATACCTTCAATGAAATATTTATGAGGTTATTTTGTAAGAAATACAAACGATGGTAATTTATTTAAGTTGTAAACTGACTTAATATGAAGAACTGTCTTCCACTTAGAAGTGAGTGTGATACATTTGTAATACTCAGCTAGATTATAATGTTCTGAATGTTTATCTTCAGTTTATTTTATGAAAATCATTTAATTTAATCGGAAAACCTATCTCATTTCACGTATCACTGAAAACTACCGAATAGTTAAAAGACTCTGTGAAGGCACAGACAGAAAGCACTAACCCTATCACACTTGATGGATAAGCTCTGGAAGAAGTGGAGATACTTGTGTCAGTGAATGTTATATCCACGCATCACACACACCATGCACATATGTCAGTCACTGACTGATCAATTGCAAAACAGCAATCCTACAGCTGAACAACACATGGAACTCAAAACAAGTGTCAACCCATATCAAAGTGAGAATCTTCAATACAAACGTCAAGACAGTTCTACTGTACGAAGCTTGTTTTTGGAGAACTAATACAACAAAAATAAATTTCCCGGCCATTTTTTGATATTTGTGGTGATTACGCAGTATGAATGTAGCTTATATCATGAACTGACTTAAGTTAGATAATCATGGAAACTAGAGAGCAAAGGAAAGCTATTACATCCTAATATGGAAAGTTTTAGAAATGTGCACGTATGACTTGACCGGTAATTCAACTCAAGAACGACACGACTTATAGGTTACTTGTTACGCATAAACCACTGTATTAATTTCTTAAGGATACTATACTTAGATTTAGTCATTTACGAGTCACGATTTCCACGATTTTCAAATCCAGTCACCAATGCACAAGATATTGTCATTATTAGAGTTATAGGTTTGTAGGAATTGTTCTCCTGTAGGTTATTATACATCTAGCTGTACTCATTTAACTTATGGATCCCGCTTAAGAAGATAATGATTGTCAAAATCAGTTGGAAAATACAAATGATCATTGACTACCACAGTGAATTGTCTATAAGTTAATGTTTATTTCTCAAACATAACGAAACTAGAGATTCTGAACACATAGCATAACAACAAATATATTTACTATTATATTATTATCAGCTGTATTCAACATTATATTTTTGATACAATATAGAATTCACAACACAAAGTATTTCAACAAGTTTCCGTTTCTTACTTCTTCGTCGATCCTGACGATGAATATTGAGTGATCGCCAGTTACATGTTAGCAGTCCAGTCAATCAACATATGAATAATGTACATTCTTCTCGCTGAATATTGCCAGCAACCACGATATCTCTGATTAGGCCTTCTGTAACCTTTACAGCGAAAGGTTGTACACTTTTCATAAAGGCACCTGAATAGGTTGTATGAATAATAGCCATAATGATGTACTAAAACAAACAAAATTAGATAACTTATTGAATTATCTGGATGACAGGAACAGGTATCCCAGATGTTTAAGCAGGCCGCCAATTATATTTGAAACTATACTTGATAAGTAAAATCTTATTATGTATTCTGAATAGTTGAACAACATTCAAAATAACTAAATAAAATAACTTGTACTAGATAAAGGAGATGAACAAGAAATGAAACTATTCTCTATTTATTGATACAAATCAAGATAAAGAAACCCCTTAAATATTCTTTTTTTAATGATTCACAAGCCATTAAGTGCTTTCTTGTTTAATATTTTATATCTAACCTACTTACTGGTAAATACATATTCCATTTTAAAAGGATGGATATTGAAGTGGTTATTAGTTTATCAAAAATTAATCTGTAATTCAATATAGAAGAATAACTAATAGGACTTTACATACATTCCATCAATTAGCTGGGTTGTTTTCATCCTTTGAAAAAAAGGAAAAGAAATTATTTTTATAATTTTATATAAATTTCTTGTTAATTAATAGAATCATCATAAATGTAGGATGAATCCATAAACAGAGAATTTCAGTGTTCAACTGACGAAATCATATGAATGTTTCATCTATTGGAATATTTACCACTTGTGCATTTAATCTGATTCATTCGAATTTTCCTGGAATTTGTTTGTTTTACAATTCTTTCGATTGATTATTCATAAAATTTTATTGCTTTAAAGAGCAGCATATCTACGATTGAAAAACATCTGGAACTCAAAACAACTGCCAACCAACACCAAAGTTAGAATTTTCAATACAAATGTCAAGACAGTTCTACTGTATTGGGTGGAAGTTTGGAGAACTATGAAAGTCATCATCCAGAAGATACAAGTGTTTATTAACAGTTGTCTACGCAAGTTACTTCGGATCCACTGGCTAGACATTATCAGCAACAACCTAATGTGGGAGAGAACAAACCAGATTCGAGCGGAGGAAGAAATCAGGAAGAAGCGCTGGAAGTGGATAGGACACGTAATCGAATTTATTTGAAACTTTGGACTGAAGGAGTACTTAGTTATCTTACATGCTTTCGAGAGCAAAATTTAAGTGAATGAGTATTTTTATTTGTGTGAATGTTATATTTTCACAAGAACAGAAACTGGGCTTAGTTCTGATCGTAATGTTCCTGAAGCTTTTGCGCTAAACTGTATGTTTCAACTCTTAATTCATTATTAGCAAGGTTTTAGTGGAGGATACAATTTACTATGACTTTAGGAAAAAGATAAATCGAAATACCTGAAATCGAATTCTTGAAGAATGTGAATCATAATGTATTCATGGATGAGACCAAGAGAAATTTATCGTCTCTCGTAAGTATAATGTGAAAAAACAGTGATTTGGAATTTAGTGAATCAAGGTTCCTATTTTGCTTATTTTGTAGCAAATATAAGCTTGTAACGAATGAGTATCTACAAATAATTTTCTCCGAATTTTTTTCCATTATTCTTCCTAAGACTCCTTAAAAATGATAATCATTTTTGTTAAAAACTATTTATTCTTTTATTTCAAATAGGATAGTAATATTTCAATAGAATGAAATACTGTTCAATCAAAAACAGTTTTATCTTTACAGATTTTGTAAATTTTTCGTTGATATGAGGTCATTTATTAGTATCTGAGTTTGTGGACAGCGTTTATCTTGAATTCAGAAGAGCAGTCGTTGCAAAGTCAATAAAATTTGAACAACTGTTCAGTACTAATATGATAAAGAATGTCTTTAACTATACAATACTTAATATCGATTTCTTTATTAGCCTGGAATGATAATTGATCAAAATTATAACTTTATTAACTTATTGTGTACCAATTTAGTGATTTAAAAATAACACTTTTGATATACACCTTCACATCCCTTAATTCAATCCTTAGTTGGATTACTAGTGTACAATCCAATGCTCTCTAATTGTCACCATATATTTAATCAAAATTAGTTTATGTAAAACCTTGTCTTTGAACAATTACTATTTTTTTTTAGATAACAACATATACTACTGAATTTAAATCAGTTTTATGAACATATTAAAATTTCATAACAAATATCTAGATTTCCATTTAGTATGTTATTATAAGAGAAGTCATGGTAACTAATAAAAGAAATGAAAGAAAAACATTTATTATATGATATATTCATTTAATTTATTTTACTAATAACTAGGTCAATGGAATACTTCATTTTGAATTATTATTATTGTATCCTTAAATAGAGATAATGATTATTAAAAACTAAAACAAACCTCTTTAGTTAATTAGTTAGTGGAAAATTGAGAAGAAAAAATTATTTTTTGTTGTTGTTGGATAAATTAATAAGAATGAATATAAAGTTTTTTTTTCTTTTTAAAAGTTCAATTTTTCACTTAGAAACAAACTGATTTGTTTATTAAAAAAATACAAAAACTTTTTTTTGTGTTTAAATTAATTGTTGAGTATAAATGACAAGTATAAGTAAGTAATTATTTATAATTTTATAAACTTAAATTTTTATTTTACTTAATTGTTTACTCTTATTAAATGTTTACATTTTAAAATAAGTACTATGAATAACCTATTATTACTATTACTATTATTATTATTACTATTATTATTACTGTTATTATTATTGCTATTATTATTACTATTATTATTACTGTTATTATTATTACTGTTATTCACCCACAGAGCGTCCTTTAATATTTGAATCCAGTCCAACTGAGTGTTTCCATGTATAAAGTTTATATTACAAAAAAACGTGTATTTTCACTCTTTCAATTATACAATATCTTTATTTTATAAGTGTGATTCTTGTGTGATAGATGAATAAAATAATTCAGTTTATTTGTTATATATAATTGTTATCTACAGTCATATAAGTTCAGTTTATCATTATAACCAGGGGCAGCATTTCTACAATTGAAGAACATATGGAACTCAAAACAACTCTCAACTAACTTCAAAGTGAGAATCTTCAATACGAATGTCAAGACAGTCCTGCTGTATGGAGCTGAAATGTGGAAAACTACTACATCCATCGTCAAGAAGGTACAAGTATTTATAAACAGTTGTTTATGCGAAATACTCAACATTCACTGACCGGATACTTTCAGCAACAGCGTTTTATAGGAGAGGACAAACCAGCTTCCATTTGAAGGGGAAATTAGGAAAAGACGTTGGAAGTGGGTTGGACATACATTGAGGAAATCAGCAAACTGCATCACGAGGCAATCCTTAACTTGGAATCCTGAATGGAAGCGGATAAGTGGAAGGTCAAAGAACACATTACTTTGGGAAATAGAAGTAAATATGAAAAGGATGAATGTTAACTGGAAAGAACTGGAAAGTATTGCCCAGAACAGAGTTGGATGGAGAATGCTGGTGTGCGGCCTATGCTCCTCGACGAGGGGTAACAGGCATAAGTAGATAAGTAAGTAAGTTATTATTATAACAATATTTATTAGTGAATAGAAATAATTTATGCTAGTTTCAAACAAATTTATTATTGATAGTCATTTAATTTGAGATGAAATTAGAGTATGAATGCAAAAGTCAAACTTTGGTGTGTGCTACTGATGTAGACAAATACAAGTAGTATGTATCATCAATTGAAAGTAAAATACCTGAAGGAAGAAGGTTAAGAAGATCAGAGAGAGGAGAATGAGAACAGAGAATGATTGGTGTAAAAACGAAGGAACAAAAAAGTCTGAGACGATTGATTGACATTATGCAAACGATGAATTCACTGTATGATTCTCAAATTTTACTAAGAGATTCTGTAATTTTGTGTTCAAATACATTTGGTTGTCCCACTTATGTTCTCGTTTACTACGCTACTATAATGTATCAGTGAATAATGAAAATGGGTTAGTTTTTGTACACTGATTTGTATTTTTTCTTACAAATCGAAGTCAAAAATGTATCACAATAATGTTTCTATTATCTTTTATTTATCATTATTGGGAAACGCCTATTAGAAATAAGTAGTTAGAGCATGGATGAATATTACTAAGAGCCGAATATGTTTTTAAGAACATGTTGAAACTCATTAATATATGCCTAGATAAAACAGGAAACATAATAATATAGAATACTTAAAATAACGTCATTCTTAACAAATAAGGTAATGATAATAGTATAAATAGTTTATTTATACCTGGATAGAACAAACAAAATATCAGTATGGGGTTAAGGAGATTATTATGTTTTTAATTAAGATCATGAATCGAGTGATGTTAGATCACCAATGAAAACTTGGAAGCACTGGATGGCAGTTTCGTTCTATTGTGGGACTGCTCAGCAGTGCTCATCCACAATCCTGCTCACATGAATCGAACCCAGGGCCATCATTTCGTAAGACGATGTTCAAATATAATTTTAATCCATATACTCTGATTTTCAATTTAATATGATGTAAAGTACTTCTAACTATGTTAATTTCATGTATGTTTAATAGATAAATTGTTCAGTTAAGAAGTTTGTACATGTAAGCGTAAAAATTTGAAGAAAAAAATGAACTTAACATCTAGATTGCACCAAATAAGAGCTTATTAAAGGGAGGACCCACAGAGTTATAGAGACCAGAACCTTTTCTGTCATGTGTGTACTCTCTAGATCTATGAATTATCATTCAATGGTTCATGTTTTTTCAATCTCAAACAAATCATGATTTAGTGTGGGATCTATCAGATACTATAGCTGGCAAATAATTCATATCCAACTTGGTTAGACTTCATTAGTTATCATTTCTCAAAACAAATTTAAAAAACCAATCTCCGAAAAGGTCATTTATGACTTGTGATCAAAGAGTCCTCTTCTATTAGAAGACAACCTGATCATTTCCGATAGATCCACAGAAAATTTCAAAAAAAAATTACTGAAAAAGTTCAACTGGCGAAAATCTTTCATTAACTGGCTTTTTACGTTATACAATTGTTAGTAGTTTTAGTAGCAAAAATTTAAATTTCGATCATACTAAAGAGTATTAAAGTCAAATTTATATTTGTTTCGACTTCATAAAAATCATATACTTTACAGAATAATAGGTACTATCACAAAGCTATTCAAATATCATTTCTTATAGTATCATTACACCTAATATCGTTCAGTATTTGGCCGTCATTTACAATTGGCTCCATTATTCCGTTTTGCGATGTGTCTTTTTTTAATATCAACTGTCCTAGTTTATAACTGATTATTCTTTAGTTATGACAGTAGTTTCCTTTTTTACTCTCTATGATTATAGGATACCATTGACAATTAATCACACAAAAATATTGGTGAGATATTTGAAGTAAAACTGTTTTATCATTAGAAAGTTATCAAACAATTTTCATCTTCAACAGTGCACATTTACACACATACACAAATTTACATACATGTTGCTTATGAATCACCTTGACGGAAATGACATGACGTTGTTTCATTTAGACCTGTTTTTTGATTGCTCACCTAATATTCTTATCGTTCCGCTGTACTATTTAAACTTGGATTAGTTTTAATTTGGTTATTAATTCATTCTCTGAAGAAGTGGCTTACATTGAGTCACAAAACGTCAGAAAATCTAATTTTTTCACTCACTGGGATACAACAAATATATTATTCATAAATCTATCAAATTTAATGTTTGTTTGTTTGTAGTTATCATTTAACTAATATGATTTAACATTATAATTAGACGTATAAGATGATATTTAAAAATGTAAAATAAATTACTCAGTCAGGTGGGGTTTTATGAAGATTTCATTATTTTCATAGTTGAAACCATGAGTCAATTGAAGCTAGACCATCACGAAAAAGCTGAAAGCACTGGATGGTCGTTTCGTCCTATTGTGGGACTCCTCAGCAGTGCGCATCCACGATCCCTCTCCGAGAGATTTGAAACCAGGACCTATCGGCTGTCCAGTGCTTTCAGATTCTCCATGGTTGCCTAGCTTCAATTGACTCATGAATTCAACTATTAGATTGCTAAAATCTCCATGAAACCCTCTTCTGATAATAATAAAATGATTGTTAGAAGTAAATTATGTTTTCGTTTCCATATTGTATGAAGAGAGTAATCTAAAATCACTGTTAGAAGAATGAACTAATAATAAAATACTGATAATGATAATGTTCTTATTGTTTGTATCAACTTTCATTCTAATTTGATCAACTAAAAACAAGTATTAAAGATATATGAATTTAATTATATAGAGGGATGTTTGTGGAGGCTATAGAATTTTCATAGGAAGCATAACTAACACATTTTATTCAGACAATCGTGGAAAAGTAGAAAGCACTTAACATATGATTCGTTTTATCAGATGACTCTTCATTTGTGTACATTCACGACCCCATCGGAAATTGAAACTAAGTTCTTAGAATCATTGGATAGATACTGGTCTAAAGGTCGGTAACTCTCTGTAAAAGAGAGAGTTCTGGGTCCGTTCACTGAAGTGTTTCGGATATGCCCTTCTGGGGAATCCTTATACTCCGACAAAACAGCTGTTAAGTGCCTTCTGTTTTTTAATGGTTGTCTAACTATTACCAGTCATCATTCAGTTATATAAGCTATGAAAACATAGTGATTATCACTAACCTTTTTTTGTATGATCTGGAACAATGTAAAGCATTACTTTGTGTACAATATTGGGTATTATTTAGCCCATTTAACAGAAAATACCTGTCGTTCATTTTGAGAAACGTTCTAACATCATTCATAAAGTTGGTTGTAAAGTTGTTACTTATGGAGTATAACGGTTGCTCATCAACGATTTCCAGTAATGTCGACTTAAGCTCATTAGAATAGTGGATACTCACTTTTGTTTTGTTTGACGCTTACAAAACGAAGCAGCGCAGATGCATTCTAATGTTTATTCGCTGTTATAGATCCTTGAAAGAAACGAAATTTAATTTGAGAATCTTTTGATCTATTTTTAAATCCAAGAATACGTGTTTGTTTTATTTAAGGAAAACTTCAAGGAATCAATTAAAATGATCATATTTTAAAATAACTATTACAGAATGACTTGAACAGATATTCAACACTAGATATCACCAACTGATGTGAATATAATCAAATGATGCGAGTCTCAAATCAAATGGTGAGTTTAACGTTAATGTTAAGAATCTAATTCACATAAAGTATACAATTTTATCAATCCTGGCGATTCTATAAAAACATATTGAAATCATCCAATTTTACAAAATCTGAAAATAATAATCTCGATGAGTTCTTTCCGGAAATTTCGTTTTTTATTCCTATACTTTCAACCATTACTCCAATGGTAGAAAAAGAAAATAAAGTGAAAAATTTGTTAGTTAGTTACTCCTATTACCCTCGATGGAGCATAGGCCGCCATTCAGCATTCTCCAACTCACTCTATCCTGAGCCTTCCTCCACCTGGAATCCCCTGATGTTACTGTCAGTCCCAAACCCAGATGAAAGAGGAGGGTTAAGTATTGGGTTAGCGACCCCATCCTGTAGAAAGCTAACTCAATGAAACAACGAAAATCAGGAAAAAAAGAAAATTAAGTCGTTGAAAATTGAATTGATTTAGAATTAAACAAAATCAGTATAAATTTTAAATTTTAAATATTTCTGATTAAAGATTTAATCTTTTCTATTTTACAAAACAGAATTATTTTAATTAACAAAAAACAATTTCCTTTTTTTTAGCAATTCAATGTACATGTTCCTTTTTTCCAAATAATGAAAAACAAAATTTATTTTTTAGTTTATTTTTGTTTTATATATAACTGTATTTGAATATCCATTTATGAATTGGTGTGTTATGAAATCCATTTGAAAAAAGAGAGAAACTAGGTACATTCGATGTTTTATTGTAGTTTTGGTTCAACTAAGATGATGTATTGTTTTCAATCGTCTGTAACTATGCTCATTTCATTATCTTTGCAGTGGACGAGAACACAAATTAAGACAATTGATTGTATTCGGATACTTAATTACAGAATCTAATTAGTAAAATCTGAGAACCATACAGGAAATAATTCGTTCCCGAAATGTCAGTCAATCGTCCCAAACTTTATTGTTCCTTCATTTCCACACAAGTCATTCTCTATTCTTGTTCTCTTCTATTCGATCTTCTTAACCTTCTGCCACTATTCATTTCACTTTCGATTGATGATACATACTATTTATATCTGTCGACATCAGTGGTATATGCTACACCAGTAACATACACCACACCTTCATGAAATTCAGTTTTTAACAACGAAAGTAAACCATTTTATTAAGTGCTAGAAATATTTAATAAGGATTTATTTTTCTATGAAATATAAATATAGTGAAGTTAGGTGGTTTATAAATAATATTGCTGTGTAAAATTAAATTTAGAAACTGTAACTTTAATCACAATCATGTCCGATTTTATTGTGAATTCGCAGTATACGACTGGGAAATTTTAATTTGAGAATTCAAACAAATGATGATTGATATAGTATGTTCGCTGAACTATATGACGAAGAAGGTTCAGAATCTCAAGTCCAACAGTATTTTGATCACCATGAAAATGGATTAGTTCTCTTGTGAGATTGATTTTCACTGATTCATAGTAAAATCGTTTAGTGGCTCGCACTATGTCGAGCCCTCATAGCTAGAATATATTATAAGGGTTCGACGTAGTGCCAACCACTACGAACTAACAGTAACTTCTATCATATACAAAGTTAAATGTGTTTTTCATCCTCATTTTCAAACATTAGTGTTGGTTATAGTTAAATGTGATCAATGATTGTTTCATTATAATTATAGTAGTGAGTTGAATCACTTGAAAAATGTCATAAAATGTTCATAATAGAAATATATTTATGTAGCTTCATAAAATTTGCATTTTTATTACCGTGAGTGCGTGATCGTGGACGCGCACTGCTGAGGAGTCCAACAATAGGACGGAACGACCGTCCGGTGCTTCCAGGTTTTCCATGGTGGTCTAGCTTCAATTGACTTATGATTTCAACTATATATGTAAAATCACTAAAACTCTCCACAAAACACCCACTTTTATTATTTATATTTAGTGAATTAGGTAATATATGTGGATTATCCATTGGTTTACTACATCTCATGGATACTAATTATCGATGTTGACATTAATGTATTAAAACAACCACAACTTATTTTGTCTAAGAAATTATATGACTTAAAAAAAGGAAACAGCGATCTGGGAAAAACGTAGGTGGTTTTACTTGATTACATTCATTGTTTTCTTTACTCACTAATGAGTAAACCTTAATTACGTTTGTGTATATGATTTATTCAGTAATTCTTTATGGATGATCATTTCTTGATTTATTGAATCTAACTACTTTAAGTATATTTGTAAAGTAATATGATGAGTTAAATTATGTCTAATTATCATTTATGTATTGAAATTGTTGATGTCTATTCCTTACACTGTGACTTCAGCTACGCGTAATGGAAAGAGAATACTAAGAAAGGATGGAATAATGACATGTAGCTGAATAAATAAGGATGCGTATACAAATTATTAAATTATTTTGTTAGGAAAACCGGAAATAAACAAATTACTGTCCAAAGACACACACCTACTTTCAAGAATCAAAAGATCTTACTTAGACAGCATTGGCGGATCAGGAGATTCTAATTAATTAGAACTGAACCAGTCAATCCGTACGAGTTCTTCAGACACAAAGTTGTTGGAACGTGAAATACTTTAAGACTTTTAGATCTTGAAAAATCGAGGTTCCGCAATCGTAGAATATAAGCTAGGTAATTGAATGAAACTTAAACATGGATGCATTAAACATATCTCAAAGTTCAGTGAGTTGTAAATTCAAATTTTCAAATCACTTTGAAATCTGTATGTAACAAAATTATAGATCTGAAATTTTTCGGTGATGGAGGTGACTGCATCAAAAAAATACTTCTTCGACTATAAAACTATTCCTTTGAAATAAAGAGAGGGGTTTAGCAGCTCACTTCAACGTTATACCAATTTTGAATCATGAAAGGAGAATCTATAATTTTAAAAGCTTTATAGTAATGTCTACTTGAGTTGGTCAACCCCAACGCTTGGTAGATTCTCACACAATGATATGCAATTGCTAGTCTCTATAAATTAAAAAGGCTTACATAGTTTTTCACTTCAGGCTGGCAAGTTCATCTAATCATTTTATGTAGGATAGAATGTGTCTTCTTTTCAAGAATCTAAGACAATAAGTTCAGTTTAAAAATTTCTGTTGAGCAATCGGAAGACCAAGTCAACCTGACATAGATGATGAATCTACTCCATTCCTTCCGAACAAACTGGTCACACATACTTGTCGGAGCATTTAAATGTGAGAACTAACAAAGGTTGCTTGAATAAGAGTTCACACAAATATAAAATGACAGTTGGAAATAAAAGAGAACAATTATGATATAATATTAAAAGGATAAGTTGTCACATCACTCTAGTTACTAGAATACACTAAAGATTTCCAGGGCAGATATAAGATCTAAACAAATTATTTTTTTACACACGAAAATGATCTAAGCTTTCTAATAGCCAAGGCTTTTATTAACTTAAGAATGGATCCTAGATAATTTTTATACAAAGCCACTACAGCTGTTTTGAATTCAATCCAATGGCCTGCTCGATTAAGTGTTTGCAGTCGAGGAGCATGGTTTTTTACTCTCTGCACCAACTAGTCATGAGTGTATTTAAGTGCAGCTCTCATAAGCCCTGATTCCAATGTTCGATTACCCCTTATTTTCTTCTACTTTTTCTATGCCTGTTACTCCCAATGGAGCATAGGCCGCCGACCAGCATTCTCCAACCCACTCTGTCCTTGGGAAATCTGATTGTTAGAAGGTGCATTGACCTCATGACTTCCAAAGGAACTCGGCTTTCATCATGAGACGTCATAATTATTTTTTTTACTCTCAGGGCAGAGTTTAAATGGTTTGAATAATTTTTTTCTGGTTAGCGTTTTTTAGCGAGTTGGTTTTCTACGGGATGGGGTCGCTAACCCCATGCCCAACCCTCCACCTTTACCCGGGCTTGGGACCGGCAGTAGCCCCCAGAGGAACTACAGGCGGAGTTGATTACCCCCTATACATGTGAATAAAATCGAATTTCATGCTACTTTCTAATATTAGTTTCTACTAAGATTATTTTTTCACACTTTTTATTACAGAATAAGAAAGGAATAATATTTTTAGCGTCTTCTGTAAATATATATATTTAAGTGCGGATCTAGTTTGCTACTTATGTTTGGTCGATAGTCTTTTGTGAAAACTATTTAAAAATATATGTCGTACTAAAGTAAATGACTTTTAATATTTTATTTTCGAGCGAAATAAAGTGAAGGATCAATTTTATTTATCTCCGATGAACCGAAGATCTGTATGTTTAATAATGTTCAAGGTGTTAGTATGGTGATTGGTGGGAAAAATTAAATTTTCACAGTCCACAAGTCGGACTGACATTAATTAGATAACAAATGAACACCAAGAAACACAACCGCTAGTTTGAAGGTTAAGCCTATTTTGTAAAATCTGATGGCACTGAATTTATTTCTTAGCGGGTTCTTGCATGGATATTGTTGAAGAGATTCATACTAGAATGAAATAACTGTTCACTGTTTCCTGGTTTTCAGGGTTTATCTAAATGTTCTAGCACCACTAAGTCAATCTTATTCAACAAGCTAGATTATAGGAACTTTAAATGTTTAACCATTCTTGTTACTGAATTCATTAAATAAACCACCTACATGCTGTTGCTTTACATTAACACCGTCCTTGGAAACCCTAACTAATTTGAATAATATCTAACATCAACAGTATATCACTAAGTCACATGACACATGCATTATGGTAGACCTGACTAATATATTTAAGTAATTACTGCTTTATTTTTCCAAGCTCTGTTTCTATCTTACTTTCCCTAGTTTTAGATGATTATTATCATTATAGAACAGGAAATGACTTCAAATGCATCGTTCATAAATCAACAGGATGTCCACTTAAGAAGAATTAAAAGTTTCCAGCCGATGCATTGCATTGCTGTAATACATGTCACAAATGTACTACTTAAACACTTTTCGAACTACTTAACTTAAAACAATCTTACATCACATGTTTGCTTTTTACATTTAATGTTACTATTTATATCAAGCTGATTATGTTTGTAAACTGGAGTGAGTTCTGAATTCACTTAGTATTGTTTGTTTGGATCTTCCCATCGATGTGTTTAGGACTGCAACTGGAGTGAGTTCTGTAATTATTATTTTCAGTAATCACTGCCGTCTGATGAAATAAACTTTAGGCTTTTAATATTTCTTATCATTAAGTACATAGAGTAAGCATAAGTTATGTCATTTTAAAAGATATTTGAGTAATTTTATTAGTGGGACTTATTATTTAAGAAACCAAACTCAAAATGTAGTCCCTTAGCGATTACCAACATAAAACCTGGGACATATGTTCATCGATTCAGGTTTTCATAACATATTAGAATAATGAGGTGAAATTATCAAGACAAATGATAGATTAGTTGAGTATTATTGGTATTTTTAGTATTAGTATTAGTATTAGTAGTATTAGTATTAGTATTAGTATTAGTATTAGTATTAGTAGTAGTAGTAGTAGTAGTAGTAGTAGTAGTAGTAGTAGTAGTAGTAGTAGAAATCATTAGGTACACACAGATTAGCGAAGAAAGAATGAATCCGTGGGAAAGAAGTATTAGGGGACATCGAAACTAAAGATTTAAGGAAAGACGAAAATGAATACATCTGCGCCATTGAGATCAGTTACGAGTCTTGTCATCTAACATTTTCAACCATCATTTACGAGCATTATTTACGTAATCAACACCTATCTGGATGGCTTAATCTGACGGCCGATGACTTCTTTGACTGAGGCCAATTCTTGACTTGGTTGCTGCTATCGTTTTTTAACTTAAGCTTGCAACAGCCCAAACCTCATGTTGTGGTAATAAGTCGTTTGGCGTGCATAATACAAGAGTATGCTCATATGTGGTTCTACATTTTCTAGTATTTATTCGCGAAAATCAATATACTTCACCATCAACCCTCTATGTTAATCTTTATAACTGAATTGAAACAGTCGGATGTGGTGCTGATAAAGACTTAGGTTAAAATGAAGACGAAAGCTAACACACACCAGCTGTTGAGTCAAGAATTTTAACCGAACGGGTAATATTATGGACTCTTATTTTAGAATTTTTATGTAACTGAAAGTGAGTGAAGTAAAAAACGACATTCTGAAATTATACAGACATTAACTTATAACTTGAAATATAAAGCCTCAAGTTTTCACTAACAACCGCAGTTCAAAATATTCAACTTTTCTGGCTTTGAGGGAGGATTTCATTACTGATTAATAAAAGCCAACAAATCTCCAAACAATAAATAAACACATTAGATAGTTTTTGCCTACTTTAAGACTCTGCAACATTCGCCCCTTATTACACTATTTAGGACTATACACAAGACCTATGATTTTGTGGTAAAAATATGAAATTCGGTGATTTTAATTACTTTTAATAGTTGAAATCACGAATCAACTGCAGCTAGATCACCGTGGAAAACCTGGAAGCACTGAACCGCTGTTGGATGCCAGCTAAGTAGTCTAGAGGTTAAGCGCTCGCGCGCGAGACCGGTAGGTCCTGGGTTCGAATCTCGAGAGGCGAAATCGTGGATGCACAATGTTGAGGAGTCCCACAATAGGATGAAACGGCCATTTAGTGTTTCCAGGTTTTACATTGGTGGTCTAACTTCAAATGATTCATGATCTCAGCTATTAAAATTACTATAAGATCAACAAAACCCCTTCTGATTTTAATTACAAATATGAATGTAAATCGCTTATTAATCATAGTATAGAAAATACCTGCTTGATGCTCATTACATTCTTATTAGTTTCCAGCTAAGATATTAATCTACCTACAAATCAAACTACTTTGCATAAATCAATCAAACTCACCTTTGAAAATGTTACAAACATTGTTTAATTTGAATTTTATATGATCAAAATGAAACCAGTGACATTCAGTACTTCAACTGATCTTTCTAAGTAAAACTTGTTTATATTTTGTTCAAGTATCATCATGAATCTAATATGTTAATATTTATCATTTACAATAATCAACTATTTTAAATTCACTTAGTAATGTTTGTTTGAATCTTCCCATTGATGTTTTAGGACTGCAACTGGTCAGTCACTTATTGGCATATGTGCATACTGTACGTATTACCTCGATATAGCTTAAATTCACAAGCATTGTAAGCAAAGATGGATAGTGGCTAGCAGTGGAATTCAGGACACGCGTTTCGTCCTATTCGGGATAACAAGATGGCGTTTGAAGTGAATGGTACTGGGTTCGAGTCCCAGAGTGAACATCAACTCAGATGCAGGTACATCCAGCTGACGACTCCCAAATAGGACGAAACGCGTGTCCTGGATTCCACTGCTAGCCGCTATCCATCTTTGCTTACCAATAATCACCTATTACTATAAATAAGACATAGCTGATTATATTAACTGATGAAAGTTCATAAATGTATGCATAGATTTTATTTGTTTTTACTTTAAAATGAATATTCACTTTGATCTTGGTAATAAATAAAGGTTTTTCAATGTATCCATGTAAGAGTGGAAATCATTTTTCTGTTCTATACATTTGCATAATTCAGCGATCAAACTTTTTTTATTTTTAAATTTCCTCTTTTAACCTTTTTAATTTTTTTCAAATTCGATGTTGACATCAAATGTCAAAAGATCATTTCTTTTTACAGATATTAAATTATAACTGGATCACCTACTGTGTATAATGATTGAAATGGAGACATATAAGAGGAATATTATATTTTAGAATGTAATCACAGGTAAGTCTATTCAATATTATTTATATTTAAATAAAAATCATTCAAGAGAGATTCACATTACTCTAGGTGGTCCACTAAGAATTAATATATGTATATATGTATAAGGTACATCCAGCCGACGAGTCCCAAATTGGTCGAAACGCGCGTCCTGGATTCCGCTACTAGCCACTATCCATTTTTGCTTATATACATAACAGCTGTAACATATTGTCTTAATTCATGCTATGTGATCTATACAAGTAGTGAATAACATATTCTCTCATTTTGTTTTGACTTGGCCCTATCTTTTCCGTTATCAATTTTTTTAATTGTCTTAAATGATTTCCTAGATGTAGTCAAAGTTTTATTTTTATCCATTTTTCTTTTATATTTAACTTGTTTGTATGTAGAAGTCCTTAAATTGACCTTGCTAGTTAATTTTAGATAACTGGCTGAATAAAATGATATTGAAATATGAATAATTTTGAATATGTTCAATAGAATTTTAATATGAATTCATTATGATTATGGCGAAAATGTATCACATTGAATGATGACTCAGATGTAATATTTACCTGTTTGTAAGTGTTAGCTGGTCAACTAACTAACAAGACTTTAATGTGTAACTCTGAAAGCTTACAGAAACGAATGACTGCTGTAGATATTTTCATAAGATTATATACATTTTATGAAGTATAATTGTTTGTCGGATCTATGCATATTAAAACTCAGTTTCTCATAAAGCTAATCATGTTAGTGTAATGATAGAAAACGCGTTCAATGGTAAAGAATGCAGTGATCATTTCTTCCGTGACGTATACACTATTACTTACTTACGCTTGTTGCTCCCAATGGAGCATAGGCCGCCCAACAGCATTCTCAAACCCACTCTGTCCTGAGACTTCCTTTCTACTTCTATCCAATTCCTGTTCATTCTTCTCATGTCCATCTCCATTTCTCGGCGTAATGTGTTCTTTGGTATTCCTCTTCTCCTTTGGCCTTCAGGATTCCATGTGAGGGCTTGTCTCGTGACACAGTTGGGTGATTTCCTCAAAGTAGGCCCAATACACTTCCAGCGCTTCTTCCCGATTTCTTCTTCCACTGAAATCTGGTTTGTTCTCTCCCACAGTAGAATGCTGCTGATAGTTTCTGACCAACGGATCCGAAGTATTTTGCGTAGACAACTATTAATAAACATCTGTATCTTCTGGATGATGGCTTTCGTAGTTCTCCACGTCTCCGCCCCATACAGTAGAACTGTCTTGACATTTGTATTGAAAATTACATATACACTATTAGGACCTAACTAATAATCAGATGTACATGGATTTTGGCACTTCAGAATAGTTGTTGTAAACTGATAACAAACATAAAGATCAAATTCAATGACTTAATAAATCAGGATTACTGAAAGATTGACTGTAAACGGATACATACTACAATTTATTCTTAAGTTCATGATTTAAAAAAGTATCAAGGTTTTATAATCTTTACAAAGTGGCATACCGGTAATCCTTTTTTTTCACAGACTATAGAAAAACTACACTTCTTTTTAAGAAACTGAAAAAAATTATCATTCAGTGTCTTTTGTGTTCGTTATAATTTAGTCTTCAACAAACGTGCTAGTGTTTAAAGAAAGTGTATTAGGAATGAATAACATAGACTATTTGGTCAATTTAATCTTCATATTTCACTTATCTGAGATTATTGGAAATAAACATCTAATTACAATCATTATTAATTTACCATTCTCTGTAACACTTCTACCTTCTTAGGTGAAACAGATGATAAGCATGAGCTAATTATACAACATCAGTGGATTTTAGATGATTTAACTAAAATAAGAAACTGTTAAGAACTTAGTTACTGTGTTGTAATATACTGAAAGTATTGTATTCCTTTTCAAAATATATAATAATAAATTCTTCAAATGTTACTAGACCGCTAACTGTCTTTGGAAAGACTATAATTTATAGACGAACCAATCAGATTTGCGATGACACGTCTTGAATTCTGGAGCTAAATTCATTCATCCATTTGGTTAAATAGCGTTTTGACATTTTAGCTGATGTCAGTTAGTGATGTAAACCCTAAATCTCATTCCTTACCTCAACCATCAAGTGTACATAATGATCCTTATTCTTCCTACTATTTTATAACCCTCATATAGCCTTAGTATGTAGGTTAACATTGTTAAAGTTACTTTATCATCTCTGGAAGGTCGTCTATAAATTATAGTCTCATCTAAAATTTTCTCGTACAGTAGATCTTAGCTTTAACATATGTAATCAATTTCTTAAGTTCATATACATCAATTTTTATAGTATTGTCTGCTAAAAGAAAACAACTATAGTCAGGGTATTATTTTATAAAACTATAAAAAGAATTGATCATCTTATTATAAGTAATTTCCATTAGGTGCCTACATAAGAAGGTAAAATGCTTTTTTACTATTAGTAATGATTACGTAACGAATAACTAACTAACTAACTAACTTCAGATACATTGACTATTACATGACATATATATTTATAATTGAATACTGTTTATATTAAATTGAATGTTCATTTTGAAGAATGAATTTATACTACTTATAAGTTGATTAAAATTGTTGTAATGATATTTAAGAATTTTATATTATTATTGCTATTACTTAACTCTTAATATTCCTTTTTTCATACAGATTATTGTTTCGCTTAAAGAATAAATTCTGTGATTCTTACAAAAGTGATTTATTTAGTATTACTTATATTGGTAATAATTTATTCTAATTAATTTAGTCGGTTTCTTTTTATATTTTTGAATGACAAATTATTTAGTCTTTGTTTTAGAGAAACAAAAAGTTATTATTTCTTTCCACTTCAATTAATCACATTATATATATATATATATTTCTGTTTAGCGTCCTTTTTGCGAGTTAGTTTTCTACGGGATGAGGTCGCCAACCCCATGCCCAACCCTCCTACTTTATCCGGGCTCGGAACCGGCAGTAGCCCCAGAGGGTCTCCAAGCGGCCTATGCTCGATTGGGGGTAGCAGGTGTAATATATATATATATATATATATATATATATAGTTATTTACAAGATCACTAATTTGGGAAATCCCCATATTTTGACATGGTTATCCGATTACATTTAAGGTACTCAATGAGTTCATAAAGTTTAATGCCCATCTTAAAGAAACGAAAGCATCGTTAGAAGATCATTATTAACCATAGTTAGTAAGATGTATAGATTTTAGTTGAATAAGTCAAAAGACTTGTATGTAGAAACGATCATATTGTGTGTTATAAAAGTAAGCATATTTTTTAATTGAACTAAGAGGTTTAAAATAATTTATTCGTTTATCATATGTGATATTAGCTTTTAGACTGGCCAGTGTCACTGTCAAGATAAATGCTCCAGTCAAAAGACCAATATAATGGAACTTAATGAGGTTTCAAGTTACAACTTTACAAAAGCAAACTAACTAGAGAGGGGACTTTAGCATGTTTTCATTATGTTTTCATGAGATCTTATAAACCGTGTCATAGATGTGATGTAGGTTGTGTTTTTTAGTGACTTCTTTGTCATAACACTCACATAGATTTGTCCCATTTTCTGGACACGTTAATCATTTTGATCTTATAAGTTATTCAATATACATGTCTTTGTTAATTATTTTCATGTAACCTTGACTATTTTCATATGTACATATGTCTATCTTCTTTGCTTACATATATTTTATCAGTGGTCTTTTATATATGCATAAAGTGAGGCATAGTTACAACTCAAAGCAAACAGTAATGCCTAGTTCAAGATATCGAATGTAATCAGTATTAAGATTTGTGAAGGTTATAAGATTTTAACAGTTGAATTTACGATCGAAGTTATACATTATCCTCGTTGGATGGCGGCTCACTGGTATAGAGGTTAGGCTTTCTCATGCAAGACCAAAAATCCTGGGTTGGAGCCCCATGCGTGAGATATTGAACGTGCATTGTTGAAGAGTCTTACAATAGGACCGCACAACTATCTAGTGCTTCAAAGTTTTCAATGTTGTTCAAGCTTAGATTGACTCATAAATTCAACTGTTAAAATATCAAGTGTAAGCCAACACACATATTTTAAATAAAGTAAATATATTTGTGATTAGAATTTACTGGTGTTTCAAGCAATCATATCATAGACGTTTACTCTAAACGTTCAGAAAAGTTTAGTAGAAAAAATGAAAATAAAAATATATCTATTCATTTAATTACAATTAAAAATCAGAAAGAGGGTTTTGTGGAGATAATAGTTGGATTCATGAGTCGATTAAAGCTAGACCGCCATGAAAAACCTGGAAGCACTGGACAGCGTTCCCGCGTGACACCGAAGGTCCTGTGTTCTAATCACGCGGAGAGGAGCGTGAATGCGCACTGCTGAGTCCCACAGGAGTCCCTACAGTGCTTTCAGGTTTTCCATGGTGGTCTAGCTTCAATTGACCCATGAATTCAACTATTAAATAAAATAATATTTAAAAAATTAAACGATTATTTTTATTGTTTTATAAATCAATTAAATTTATACAGTGTAATTCATAAGTTGATTAAAGGTTTTTCATTAGGAACTTAGTTTTTAAACAAAACTGTTAAAAATAAGGAACTGATGGACATTTCTTTCTAGTTAAGGACTTTTGAGTAGGATATGTGGTGTGGATTACTAATATCCACATAAGTAGTATATGACGATGGTCAGGCAAAGAATGTATTCCAATAGATCGATAAGGAAAGAACCGGAACGGGGCGCAATTAGTATGAAAATGCATGAACAATAAAATCAGAGACGATGGACGGATGTTTGCAGAAGGAACAGTCAAGATTGGGACAATTGATTAATAGTTTGCAAATTAACCGTTTACTGTTAGGTTGTCAGATTTTTGTCAGTCTATAATTTTCGTGTTAAATACATTCGATCGGCCCCACTTGTGTTCTTGTTCACTACAGGATATACTTATGAATAAACTAAGGTTAATCATTTTTTTGCTGAAAATACTTTAACATCAGCTCTGATGGTAAGGTTTAACTTTTTATTTAATGAAAGATTTCTTCTAGTCTCATATGCTAATATAAACCATATATTTATTAGCGACTAACTTTAATAAAAATTCTTGAAATTATAGTAAAAAGCAGTGACAAGTCGAATATCCATCATAAAATATATACCAGCAATAACAGAAGACTGATATACTCACTGCATCACAAAATGACTGAAGTTGAAATTACGAACCAACTAACTCCAGATTAACAATTCAATTATAATATACACTGATGTATTTAAAGATCCTGGCTTTGATCCCTAACAGATAAAGTTGTATGTTGTACACAACTGGACAATCTATTGTTAGAATAATGCTTTTTTTTAAAATAAATACGATTTTAACAAAGGAGCTGTTTACACTATTTGGTTTATAAAATTCGGTTCAGTGGTTTTGATTGTACGAAAATTTTTTAATAACATAAATAATCAGTTATAGAAACGATATATGGTTTATATAAGAACATTCGTCTAAATTAGAGGGAATAGTTTCACAGTATTTGGGCGTTGAGTTGATGTAAGACGTTAAATAGAAAGAAGAATAGATTTGTTAAATCTCAGCGAATGAATTTGAAGTAAATTCAACGTTTCGTCTGGCAAAGAAATATTTCCTTGAAAAAGCTTTTGTTCTTAAATACACATCTTTTTTTGTAATGGATTAATAAAATAATTATTGATCTATACATGTGTATTTCACAGAAGATCGTACAAAACATCACGTGGCACTTTGTTTTACTGAATGGTTATACACTTAGAAAATTTTTTAATGTATTTGTACTTTTAATTAACATTAACTTAATAATATGTATTAAGTGATTTTTCAAAGACTGCCCATTACTTATGTCAACATCAAAAGTGTATGACCTTCATGTGAAGTGTAAGAAACCAAGGTTACTTGTAAGGAATAAACAATAAGGATCAATGAAGATTGAAAGTTTATACTAAACAATTATCGATAAACGGGATAAAGTGAAAACTATACATATCATAAATACTATTGCATTGTATTTACTTGTGATATTTAATGGTTAATTATTGAATGAATAATTCAATTGAAGGCTTAAATTTACTGTTTGAATTTGAGCGTACTCGTTCGTAAGGAAGTCTGGAATAGTGATTAATAATTTTTTAATTCATTTTGTAATATTTTCAACACATCATTTCGGTATATTAGCGTGTTGTAGTGTTTATACTGACGTTATAGTACAAAATTTCTGCAATTTTAAACAAATATCTACATTTAAACAAAAAGTTATCATATGCTCACTGGTGACTGGCTCCATGAGGTATTTCCTGGAGTTCTAGTGGGAAGCAGTGACTAGTGGAGTTCGACCAGGTCTGTTGTGAGATAGTAACTCACAGAAGACATTGGTGAAATAGTTGCTCAACTTCGTGGATCGATCGAAGTGAGACATTAACACCGTTGGATGCCAGCTCAGTGGTCTAGAGGTTAAGCGCTCACGCGCGAGACTGATAGGTTCTGGGTTTGAATCTTGCTAGTCAGGATCATGGATGTGCGCTGCCGAGGAGTCCCACAATAGAACGGAACGGTCGTTCAGTGTTTCCAAGTTTTCCATGATTGTCTAGCTTCAATTGACTCATGATTTCAACTATATATAAAAAGTTATCGGATTGCTAAAATCATTATCTCTTTCATCCACTGCTTTGTAATCTAAATGGACAATTCATTAGTATCAAAGACGAGATAGTGAACAATTCATTTTATTTATAAACACATATGTTTTAAGTCATATTTGTACCAAATGTGTGATTTCTGATAGCTAAGTGTTTTATTGATCAAACATTTGGTCATATTTTACTGTTTGTTATCACCAACTTATGCTTTAAAGGAAAAGTGTATTACGATCACTTAAATGTCTGAAATTTAAATTTGATCATAAAATTAGACATTTTCTCATGAATAACTAAGTTAATTTCAGTATGTTACTTTAGTAACAGAAGACAAATAATCATTTTAGAGAATCTCATTATCAAAAATGTTCGATATTATATAATAAAGTCAACTATACATAGAAATTATTAATTTCTATATACGATAAATTGTCTGTATGAAAGTGAATATGAATGTTTTACCACGTAATTCGACTGCAAACGAAGAGTTATGAATTAAACGGAAAAAAAGGATAGTGTTAAATTATATTGAGCATAGGCAAATCAATCAACGTTACAACAAAAAAAGTATTTAAAAAAGGAGATATATATGAAACAAAAGCAAAACCTCATGACGAAAGATAAAGTGAATTCAAAACTATTTATGAGTTACTTTTTGAAGCTAAAGCTATTGAGTTTGAGTCCGAGAACGGACATCAACTTTGAGATGCAGGTGCATCCAGATGACGAGTCCCAAATAGGACGAAATGCGCGTTCTGGATTCCATTGCTAGCCAGTCCAAAATAGCAATGGGGAGATACAAGTAAACAACAACAAGTGAATATAACTTCACCCGATCGCACAATCAAGTGACTATCAGGACTCGGTAGCTAAGTGGATAACGCGATGGCGTTTGAAGCGAACGGTACTGGGATCGAGTCCCAGAGTAAACATCACCTCTGAGATGCAAGTACATCCAGCTGATGAATCCCAAATAAGACGGAACGCGCGTCCTGGATTCCACTGCTATCCACTATCCATCTTTGCTTATAATGCTTGTAAGTTAAAGCTATATCAAGGCAATAAGCACAGTATGTACACATGCCAATAACAGACTGATCAATTTCAGTCCTAAACATCAATGGGAATATTCAAACAAACAATACCAAGTGAATTTTTCACTTTTTGTTTTGTTTTTAAATGATAAAATTATTAGAAATTTTACAATTTCAGTTATTTGTAAGTATCGTTATTTGTTCTTCTTTTCTATTCTCTCTATGTACTATTACCAAAAAAGGGAAAAAAAAGAAGAAATAAAACAGGGTTATTTCTGTCTTTCATTACCAATCAAATATTTTCACAACAGTACTTAAAGAAAATCATTTTCAATTTTAGTGGGATATTGTAATTAAGCTAATTGTTTCATTACAAATTTATAATATCAAATGTATATGTATCATTTCTCATGAAATCATTATTAATGATTATATCAGTTGTGTGCAAAATTGAACATTTTATAGCCAAAGTAATTGAATTAGATAGGGAAAGAAGTTATGCAAATGGACTTATTTATTTTTTATTTATTTGAACATATAAATATTGGTACAAAGGGAAACCGAATACATATGCGCTGCACAAATCTCATTCGATTTGTGTCAGGGCTTTGATGCTGCCCAGGTGCCTAATCTGAAACAGGTGGTTTTCTTAGGGAACCACACACGGAGCCTTTGACCTAAAGATCTGATCCACAAGACGGTGGAGCATCGTAAGGAGATGCAGTCACATGGTAGCCAGTGACCAACGATTGATTCATACACCATTTGTTCCCTCAGGATACTGGTTTGGAATCGGGGTTTCCCAACTACCCTAGGTAAACTTTCAGTGTCCACCAACCCGGTTAAAGCGCCGGACATTCGCTTTTTGTCCTCTCAATTTCGTAAACAACAGTAATGCCACGAGAAGGCAGTAAGTAGGACTTCCCTGGCAGGGGCTATATACGCGAAGCCATATGAGAGCATTTCGAGAGGGAGAGCGGACTCTCCCCACTCTCGGCCGTACCAGGGCATTTGGGGGCAAATCGACTAATTATTTGACAAATACAGAATATGGTAATGTATTATACTTTCTACATGAAAGTATTTCAGATTATTCAAATCTTATGTGTAATTTTCAAATTCTAGCTGGTTTTATTATGATTGTTACACATGGAACTCAGTTTTTGTACTAAGTATTATTTACTAAAAAGCTCTAGTATGTATCCATAATTGACTTATAGAAATCCATATAGTTTTTGATTGAGTTCATGGATCGATGAATGTTAGACTACCAATGAAAACCTAGAGGCACTAGACAGCCGTTTCGATCTAATATGAGACTCCTTAGTAGTGTCCATCCACGATCTAGAAGGCGGAACTCGAACTCAGGACTTTTGGTGTCGAATATGGACCCTTAATTTCTTGACCACTGAGCCGGCATTCGAAGTTGTTAATGTCTAATTTCAATGGTGGTCTAACATTCATCGATTCATCATCTCAGTCAAAAACTCAACAATCTTCACAACCCCATAATGATAACTCATGTAGTTTTAATAAAAGCGTATTTGAATCTTCTATCAATTACTTAGCTACATTTCTCGGAACATAATCATTTTTCCATTTTTCAGGTAAAAATAATCTACTGTTTTAGAGAGAGGAAATGTGACGAATTCATTCTATCCATATTTTATTTTAACATCTATGATTAACACATTTTATGAAATTCATTCTATATCAGTGAAATTTATATTACGCTTATCGAATTCAGAATGAGTCTTTTAATTTGTTCATTTCACCAAAATTTGTGCAAATAAATCAGTGAGATGATTTTCATTAATGTGAAGTGAAGTGATAAGTTACAACAGGAATTTACTCGTCTGCCTGCTATATGATAATGGGGTGGTCGATATCCGATATTACCCTTAAACTTCGTATATTGTTCGTCCTGATGACCGTTACTTGATAACGCCCCAACGGTGTATAAATCAGAAGGCGAATACGAAGTGTTGATTGCATTTATTATCGAACCACATACATATCCAAAACCACAGGCACGTTAAGCAAGCATGAAAGAGTAGTGCCGTAAAGCAAGCGAGTGAGTGCGTGAGTCGAATGGGCGAGCGAGAGATCGAGTCAACAAGTAAGCGAGTACAGTGAACAGGATTAAGATGTACATATATATGCAAATGGAAACGCATGAATCATCGAATCAATTAAGCGATTAATAGTAGGGCTAGCACGATGAATACATGCCTAGCAGTAAGCAATGCTCAAGCGTACATAATAAAGGTACAATAGTATAGATAGATTGTTATTGTGTGAATGACTCTATCTGTTGAATACGTTAACAAAAGGGCTTAACCAAATTAAATATGAACAAACTCAATTGTATGTGAGTTGCTATAATAACATTGTATTCTATATACTTGAAAAAAGTATGAGTGATACACAAATTTTTTCACTCACATCTTGTAAAACCAAATGAATGAATTCATATATCTGTTGCCACAAGCTTAAGTTATTTACTGAGATATGCTGCTCTTTATCAATTACAAATCGTCTTATTGGTGCATTTAATCAAAGAGCAAAGTGTGATTGTTGAATACAGTGGTTCCGATGGAATAGGTTTTAAAAGTATAAACGGATAATCACTATGACTAACAATGACAAATCTCAATCATAGTAAAAATTTCGGAATTAGGGAGTTCGATCAAGTTTACATTTCTGACTCTTTTTCATCATAATACATTCATATATAACTAAAAACTCTGAATATTAATACTATACTGCATTGTTTAAGTTATTTAAAGACACTCTCATTACTGCTTTCGTTCATGGTTACATGATAGTTAAAATTTAGATATTCTAGTAAAAGAGTACTCTAAGTTAGGTGAATATAGAAGAAGAATTTAAACATGTTTCAATGACTTTAGAACTGAATAACTAACATTTAATATATTACATTGATGATGTAATTTATTATCGATTTACACGTTTGATTGTTTATTTCTTTTTATAATTGAAAACGTGAGTCAATTGGTGCGCATTGCTGAGGAGTCCCACAATAAGACGAAACGGCCGCCCAGTGCTTCAAGGTTTTCCCTGGTGGTCTAGCTTCAATTGACTCACGCTTTCAACTATGAAAATACTAAATCTCCACAAAAACCCCCTTCTGATAATATTTCTTTTTAATAAAAATGAATAAATTCTTACTTTATTGGTTGACTAACTTAATACTGAAATTAAAATCTTAATAAACCAAAGAAAAAATCCCTTTATCAAATATTTATGTTGATATAATCATGAACTGAGAATCATTTATGAATAACAATTTAAAGTGTACTCAAAATTGCTTATTTTAAATTGATTTCAGCGGGTAATTTAAATTTAGACAAAGAAATTGGTACATAAGTTATTGAAACCCTATTTATTGGACAAATGATATACGTATATGAAAATTGAGTCACATGAAATATCATGTGAATTTAATGTATCTGTACAATGATGAATGACAAAGAAAGTGTTAATGTATTTACTGATACAAAGTTGAATAACAATTTTGTTTGCTATAAATATTAATTCATGTGATTAATCATTGTGGTGATACCTAAATATATTTTTTAGATTTAATTTTTATTTGTATCACTTTTCATTTCTCTTAAAATCAACCATATACAGAATGAAGATAAACTTTCTCAGGAATCGTCATAAATACTGAGGTATCATTTAAATGATTTCTACTAAAGAAAATCACTATTATCATACATTCCGAAAGAAAAGTCATGGATTGGTTGAATTTAGACATTAACACCGTTAGATGCCAGCCATCTCAGTGGTCTATCGGTTAAGTGCTCTGGCGTGAGGCGGGATCGTGAATTTGCACTGCTGAGGAGTCCCATAATAGAACGAAACGGCCGTCCAGTGCTTCTAGGTTTTCGATGGTGGTCTAGCTTCAATTGACTCATTATCTCAACTATATAAAATCACTAAATCCTGACTGATTCATAATAAGTGATTCGCTTATTTCTTCATGCAATAAAAATAAACTTTACGAATATCTCAAGATCACTGAATAATATAACATTTAATCACTGTGATAAACACAGTTATGTTGGGACTTACAATTTATATTGTAATTTTAAACTTGATTAGTTAAAACCAATAATTTGATAGGAAACATATGTTTGTGTGAAGTTCTATGAACACACAAGCCCTGACATGGAATCCTGAAGGCCAAAGGAGAAGAGGAAGACTAAAGAACAGATTACGCCGAGAAATGGAAATAGACGTGAGAAGAATGAACAAAAATTGGATAGAGCTAGAAAGGAAGGCCCAGGAAAGAGTGGGTTTGGGAATGCTGTTGGGCGGCCTATGTTCCATTGGGAGTAACAGGCGTAAGTAAGTAAGTTATATTAATCCTATTAGCATAGGATTTTTTGAAAATGAATTTTAGTGGGTTTCGTAAATCCCTGAAATCTCCACAAAACCCCTTCTGGATATATATATATATAAGCAAAGTTTGCAATGCTAAACAACAATTAGTAGACAATTTAAACCCTTAATAATGAAGATACAATCTGTTTAATGTTATCAATTTACTAATGTATATCTGTATTAAAACCTCGAAACACTAAAAATTCTAATCATTTGTATTGAACGGGAACACAAGTTGGGACAATTGAACATCTTAGTAAAATCTGAGAACCATACAGTAAATTCATCATTTGGCAAATGTCCATCAGTTGTCTCAAACTTGACTGTTCCTTTGCAAATAACAATCAATGATCTCAGATTTCACAGTTTTTTTTATTTCCTCAGCAATCATTCACAGTTTTCTTACTTTTCTCTTCGATCTTCTTAACCTCTTGCCTCCAAGTATTTCACTTTCGACTAATGATAAATACTACTTATATCTATCGACATCAGTAACACACACCACACATGAACTCTTTGGAGAATGTTTTAAATTAGTTTCATGTTGATAAAACCTGTAAGCTATCGGTTTTAACCATAAATACAAGTAAATTGATATATAAATGTCAGCTTAAATTACAATCATCAATAAAGCTATCAATTATACATAGAAACAAAAAAATAATCCAACAAAGTATTTATTTTTTTTTTGAATTCTTTTCTAGAATAATCCAACAATTTATTATTATTATTATTATCGGAAGGGGGCTCACTAGTGACTGGCTCCATGAGGTATTTCCTAAAATTCTAGTGAGAAGCAGTAACCGGTGGAGTTCAACCAGTTCTGTTGGGAGATATCAACTCACTGAAGACATTGGTGAATGGTTGCTCAACTTCGTGGATTGGTTGAAGTTAGACATTAACACCGTTTGATGCCGGCCACCTCAATGGCTTTAGAGGTTAAGCGCTTGCGCTCGAGACTGATAGGTCCCGGGTTCTCATCTCGCGAGTCGGGATCATGGATGTGTACTGCTGAGGAGTCCTATACTAGAACGAAACCGCCATCCACTGCTTCCAGGTTTTTCATGGTGCTCTAGCTTCAATTGGCTCATGATCTCAACTATATAAAATTATTATTATTAATTAGAATAAATTCAAACAAATTTTAATTAATTTAACTTCATTAGTCAATAAACAGTAAAATGAACCAAAAAAACAACAAAAAAAGATCAACAGATTAATTTAAGTTATTTGTTTTCATTTATAAACAAATGAAAATATCATTATTTTTAGACTCGAAAAATAAAAGAAAAAAAATTAAAAAATAAAGAAACAGGATTTAACGAAAACAAACCAAAACAAACAAACACACAAACAAACAAACTAACGGACTAACAAACAAACGATAAACTGTTTACTGAAAAATATGCTAATTATTTCATTATCTTATTATGTATATTGATAATAGAAAAAAAAGGGGAACATTATTTCCACTTGAATAATTTATTCTCTTATCAATCTGTTTTCTTTTTTCTTTTTTTCTTTTTTCTCTTTTTTTGGTTTTTGTTCATTTTTTTAATTTTTCGTCAAGATTACTTAGATTGGTTTTGTGAATAATCAAAAAAGAATAAATAAGTAAATAAATGAATCGAATAGTTAGAAATAATAATAATGAAATTGAATAATTTGGTGAATTAAAAGTTTCGAGTTGGTTTGGTTTGTTATTCTTTCATTGTTTGTTTGTTTTTCTAAGAAAATGTTCAGATAACTGTTTAGCATGAAAATGTATTGTACGGTTTCATTTAAGGATACATACAAAAGATTAGGATGAACGAGGTTAGCGGTAGAATGATGTTTCTGAGATAATCATATTTAGTTATTTGTTTTTTAAAGGGGGGTCTATCCAGTAGCATACATCAATATGCACACCGTTGAATCTCTTATGGATAATTAATACCGTGGTAAGAAAGTTGTTTACTTTGGTCAGGTTTTTCTGTTTCAATTTCAAATGGACTATAGAATGAATTTTTCATTTGGAAATACCTCTTTTAAAGGTGATTCATTTTCAAAATAACTGCTTCGTATGAATACTGGAAATATTACACAATTCGGTAGATAAAGTTATGGTTTTAACTATGCATTAAATCTTGATGTTAGGTAACTAAAAATACTTTATTGTCTGTTCTGAAACTTGATTTCTTTCTTTTACGCATTAGTCAACTGTGTGTATCGACAGTTTTAAACAGACTGGGTCTTAATATCATGGCAACAAGTATCGTGGTCAAGGACGTTATCAATGAATTATTTAACTTATTAGTAAGTAATTCTCAATGCAAAACATAGATTTTGAGTTTTCTATGTATTGTACTTAACCGTCTAAATTAAAAAAGTAGTTTACAACACCTGTTTACTCGGAGTTATGAAAATATCACAAACTGATCGACAGTACAGGTGAGCACTAAGGACTACGCAATTGTAGCTGGCAATTTTGTCCCAGTATGCGACTCCTAAGCAGTGCCATCTACGACCCCGCACCTGGGAATCGAACTCAGCACCTTTGGTCTCGTCAGCAAATTCTTTACCTCTACGCATCGAAGCCGGTATCTAACTGTGTTAGTTAAAATTCTACAAGAAAACGTATCAGGCATACTAATTTTTAACGTATTTATTAAGAGATATGAAAGTGTATGTATATTGTTCATAAATATTCAAGATTTTTCGTAAATGAATTCTATTACATTTGGACTAAACAGATTAATTTATATTCATCTTTAAAACCTCAAACATTCATTCTATACACTTATAATAATTAAAATCTCATCTTTTGCAAAATTCTTATTACGTCACATGAATAAGAGTTAGGAGATGACGTCTAATGAATTAACAGATGTTGATGGTTAATATCACATAACAATGAATAATGATAAACATACATTATCATTCTGGACTCCTTCAATGACAATTTTCAACATTAATTTTCAATCATTTTAATTGATTTCCAGAACAGTAAATACCAGACGAGTTCACCATGAAACATAATGAATAATATTAGCAAAGATAGATGGTGGATAGCAGTGAAATCCAGGACGTGCGTTTCGTCCTATTTGAAACACGTCAGCTGGATGTACCTGCCTCCCACAGTTGGTGTTCACTCTGGGACTCCATCCAAATATCGTTTGCTCCAAATACCATCTCGTTGTCCACTTGGTTACTGAGTCCTGATATCCACTTGCTTGTTCAACAGGGTGAAATTTAAATTCACTTGGTATTGTTTGCTTGAATATTTTCATTGTTATTAAGGACTGCAATTGATCAATTTTTTGTTGGCATAAGTGCAATCAGCAAAGGATGTACATATGCCAATAAGAGACTGATCAACTGCAGTCCTAAACACTAATGGAAATGTTCAAGTAAACAATACAAAATGAATAATGAATAGTGTTTATTAAATTTCCTTCCGTGCTGAACAATATTATCTACATTTTCTAATTTGAATTGAGACAAAATAATCAACACTACATCAAGTTATTCCCACCCCCCAAAATATATCTCATGTAAAATTAATTTGATAAACTTTGAGAAATTGATTAATCATTATTGACTGTATATTTTTTCTTGTTACCAAGTATATCAAGAAACAGAAGATAACATTATCTGAGAGCATGATTGATTGATTATACGTGTATACATTTCGTTATACTTCAACTGACAGATTAAATTATATTTATCTTTCTGCTTGATTAATCAATCCATTCATTGTAGTAGGTAAAATGATTAATACATTTGTGGTCAGAGGGGGTTTTGTGGAGAATTTAGTATTTTCATAGTTGAAATCATGGGTCAATTGAAGCTAGATCACCATCGAAAACCTGCTCACTAGTGACTGACTTCAAGAGATATTTCCTTGAGTTCTAGTGGGAAGCAGTGGCCAGTGGAGTTCTACCAAGTCTGTTGTAGAGATATCAACTCACTGAAGACCATTGGTGAACGGTTTCTCAAAATCGTGGATTGGTTGAAGTTAGACATTAACACCGTTGGATGCCGGCCGGCTCAGTGGTCTATCGGTTAAGGTCTCTGGCTCGAGATTGGTTAGGTCCTGGGTTCGAATCTCGCGAGTACGAGATCGTGGATGCGCACTGCTGAGTAGTCCCATAATAGGACGAAACGGCCGTCCAGTGCTTCCAGGTTTTCGTTGGTGGTCTAGCTTCAATTGAACCATGATTTCAACTACGATAATACATTTTTATTCAATTATAGGTATCAACCATGAATAATCAAATGATTGTACTTTTTGTTTACCATATTTAATGATAATCGGAACAGATTTGGCTAGTATTGTAAAAATGTTGTGGTGTGTGCTACTGATGTTGACAGATACAAGTAATATGTATCACAAATCGAAAGTAAAATGCCTGACGGAAGAAGATTTAGAAGATAGAAAAGAAGAGGACGAGAAAAGAGAATGATGGGTGTGCAAATGAAGGGACATTCAAGACTGAAACAATTAATTGACACTTTGCGAATGAAGTGTTTACTGTATGGTTCTCAGACTTTACTAAGGTGTTCTGTTATTTTGTGTTCAAATACATTCGATTGTTTCCACTTGTGTTCTCGTTTACTACGATGCCAACATTAGAGTCAGTAGTTTTAATATGATAATTTAAATAAATATTTATGATGTGTTTATCAGCTTTGGTCCAGAATTTATGTCCAATTATTAAACTCTTGATAATCAGAAAAGACTAAACATTTATTATTGGATTCCTCAGACGTTCCCAACTATATCCTGTTATTAAACTTCCCTCTATGCGATCTATAAAAATTACTAATCTTAACAACAGGATATGTTCTTTGTTTGAAACAAAAGTCTTGGTTACCAGATTATGTTGTCTGTTTTAATATAGAATCATTAAACTCTGAATAGATATTGTACTGAGTACTGGGTAATAAGTCCACTAATATATTTTTATTACAAAAGAAAGAGAATTCATATGATGATAAGTAAAAGATTATACTTAGACCTAATATACATGTTAACAAAATCGTAAATTAAAAACATCAATTTATTCTTCTAGTTAGCGTTTTTTAGCGAGTCAGCTTTCTATTGGGAAGCTCGCCCCATGCCAAACTCTCCTCCTTTATCAGAGTTTGGAACCGGCAGTAGCTTCAGAGGAGCTTTAGGCAGAATTAAATTAAAATCATAGTTATTCACTAATTTTAAGTTCATTAATATATGTAAATCGGGCAAAATAATAACAATAATAATAGTATTAATAATGGTGGGATAGAGTCATACGGATGTATTTCTTTGAGGTAAGACATTGATTTCGTCATGTAATATTTTGATTATATGATAATCAATAATCAATTAAAGTAATAGAGAATTTAATACTATAGATGATTACACAATTAAAGGAAGAAGATTACGTCCCTACATATATATCTTGAGTGAGAAGAATGTTTTATGTTATTGCATCTGATCAGTAGGAGAACATTCTCTAATGAAAGTTTATATATATAATTGTTCTTAATCTTTAGAGGTTATATACCTAGACTGATTAGATAAATGAATATATATTCCCTAGAACTACAGGGATTTAACTTCTAATATCGTTGTCTTTCACCTTATGTAATCTTGAATTTAATGAAATCTCAAATACTTTACTTCTATTTGATCAAATGTTTGATTCCCCGTTACACAGAAGCACATATTTAACTAAGAATGAAATTGTCATTGAGAAAGTCCACGACAGTATTTATAGTTTTGTATTTTAGATTTTTAACATAAATTTATATTTTTAAACTTTATCATTGTTGTATCCCGAAGAGAATTGTGAATGGTAACTTTTGAGGACTATTTATGGACCAATGTAATATGTATATTTCCTATTGTATAATTGTTACGTAACTAAACTATTCATATTCGTGTTCTTATTATCATTAGCTTTATTTTGACCTTTGAACTATTATTATACGATTCTTGAGTTATCATCAGTCTATCGATTACTTTCCCCCTACCCACAGCCACATTGGCCAACTATTGTACAAACGTTATTTTCTATTTTATGGTACGATGTGGTCTGTTTGGTCGGTGTATAAACCCAGTATGTTTGTGAATAATGATGCATATTGCCGAGGTTGTTATTGGTGTTCTGGACTTAACTGGCTGAGCTGGGCAGATAGCAGGACCAAGTAGTACTCAAGACAGCTCATACGATTATATGTATTATTGCCCCGATCAATAATTCCACTTTTCTCTCATTGGCGGGAATCAGCACGTTCATATATCAATAGGGCATCACGCATCCACACGTTATAACATTCTCCATATCAGTTATTTACAAGAAGCGAGACCTCCTGAAAAAACAAACAGTGAATCTCTTTTGTTTCTCTAAAACTGAAATGATTCACTGATTTCATAATAGTATGTCTGAAAAACAAAAACAGCAAAAATTATTTCAATTCAACGATAAACAAAATGTATATACCTAGTGATCAGTTGACTTTTTATAAGAAAACTTATTCAGTTTTTCTCATTACGGCTAAGTTTGTTTTATTTCGATTATCTACTGTTTTTATTCATAATTAAAATACAAAACTGAATGATGTTCTTGTTTTTTCTAACTAAATCATAGATTCAATGTGGTTAGCAATTGTTCTTTTTTTCTAAGAAAAAACAATAGTCTTGCTTTATTCATCTTAACAGCTTTCTTTGCTTTTCTACATGGAAGAAAGAACTTTAGAATAAATGAGTATTTGTTTAAATAGAGACACAATTAGTGCACATATGATGACGGCTGTGAAAAGAGATCTTGTATAGGTTTCAAACTATAACATTCAAATTCACTTGGTGTTGTTTACTTGTAAGTTCTCACTGTTAATTAGAACTGTAACTGGTCAGTCTGTTATTGGCATATGTGCATAATGTGCGTATTGCCTCGATATTACCTGAAGTCACAAGCATTATGAGCAAAAATGGATAGTGGCTAGCAGTAAAATGAGTGACGCGCGTTTCAGCCTATTTGGGAGTCGTCAGCTGGATGTACCTGCATCTCAGAGTTGATGTTCACTCTAAGACTCGATCCCACTACCGCGTGCTTCAAACGCCATCGCGTTGTCCACTTAGCTACTGAGTCCTGATAGCCACATGCTTGTGCAATGGGATGAAGTTTAAATTCGAGTCCCAGAGTGAACATCAACTCTGAGATGTAGGTACATCCAGCTGACGAGTCCCAAATAGGATGAAACGCACGTCCTGGATTTCACCGCTAGCCACTATCCATCTTTGTTTATAACGTTAAAAGTTATGCATATGAAATCGAATGCAGTGAGACTTCAAGGTAGTTGATTATGAAAGTGAAAGAGCAAAAAAGTTTCCTGAAGCACATTCCGTAATCCTTGGAAGACCTACAAAACAAATACTAGAAAACAAGTTAGCAATAAAAATACACTCAATAGAGTCTGGCCATACAGTTTATTTCAATCGCACAACAAAACACTTTTGTTTCATACAAAAAGAAATTAACAGGTGAAGCCCTAAACATATTTGCAAATTCAAACAATATTAATAGGAGATATGTAATAAAATTAGCTGTTTCATAGCAAATGGTAATTATTAAGTAGAGCTGAACTGCATTTTACATTTTACTCCATTTAATTCATCTCTCACTATTTGGACAACAACGATTAATTTTAATTGTTCAAATCAGTTCATTCATCTAACTATACGACAAATAATCAGTTTGGTTAGCACAATAGTACAAACATTTATTTATCTTCATTTTAAGAATGATGTGATGTGTTTCATTCATATCATATAGCAAATTACACATTTTCATCGAATTCCGAGTAAGATACAATATATGGTCAATGGGTTTTTCTCTCATCATCTTTACATACACAGATATACAACTGTTATCTTAACACAATTTTCTCCTTTTTTTCACACCAAATGTCACATATGTACTACAACAAATCTCACTATCAGTATTGTTAACATGATTGAACGACATCATGTGTATACAATTAACCTGTTATTCATGTATTTATATTCGAGAATTTCTATGTTTGGTTTTATTTCGTTGAAAAAGCTTGAACCAGATTCCTAGCAAAAATGTTGGATTTACTGAAAGTTCAATTGCCTGAGGTCTATACAAATATAATTCTCTTCTTTATTGACTTACGTCAACTCAGTGCCCAACTACTATGAAACTATTCTTTCAAATTTAGACAAGAATTCTTTTCGATATATTGGTCAAGTGTAGCTAGACCTCAATGGAAGCCTGGAAGCACTGGACAGCCGTTTCTTCCTGTCGTCGAACTTCTCAGCAGTGCACATCCACGATCCCGAATCGCGAGATTTGAACCCAGGACCTATCAGTTTCGTGCGCGAGCGGTTGCTCAATTTCGTGGATTGGTTGAAGTTAGACATTAACACCGTTGGATGCCGGCTCAGTGATCTAAAGGTTAGGCGATGGCGTTCGAAACTGATAGGTCCGGGGTTCGAACCTCGTGAGGCGGGATCGTGGATGTGCACTGCCAAGGAGTCCCACAACATATTGAAACAGCCGTCTAGTGCTTCCAGGTTTTCCATGGTGGTCTAGTTTCAATTGACTCATGATCTCACCCACTGAAATTTCTAAATTTTTTTTTCTCGAAAGGGGACTTCAAACCGGTTTCCAGACTAGACAAAATTAAAAATTAAAAAAAAGATTTTTCAATGTTATGACAAAATTCAATTCAATGATGATATGTATAATTTGATACTAATCATATGACACCAAACTATATTTGTCAAAATGAATAATCAGTTACAAATTATTGAATAACTACGACAAAACAGAGAAAAATAATAAGTTAATGTATTTTTTCTAGTTTCTGTCTTTAGGAAAAAAAGAATCTCACTTATAATAAAAACTATTTATTTAACATAAAAATTCTCATTTCAGTAGTAGATTAGTATCTTTAAAAAAAAAGTATTTTCACAGATTTAACCTGAACACTTGAAAAAATATTTTGATTTAAACACGTGATATTTCCTGATTATTTCATTGCTTCATATTACATTTTTTTTTGGGGGGGGGGTGAAGGGAAAGTGTCCAAAATGCATAGACAAATATATCAGTAAATTAAAAATTAACCTAACTTATTTCAATGGAGATATTTGGTTTTAATTCTCGTGAAGAATTATCGCTGAAAACCTGGAAGCACTGGATAGTCAATTTGTTGTAGTATGGGACTCCTCAACAGTTATCATACATGATCCACACATGAGGAATTCAAACCCAGGAGCTTCTGGATCACACTCGAACGCTTAACCTCTAGATCACTGAACCGGCATCCAACAGTAGTAATGTCTAGATACAATCTTGTGCAACCCTGTATCTATTGTTTGAGGTAGATGCCTGCTTCTATCCAACACCGATAGGACTCTACTGGTTATGATTCCTCACTAAAACTCAAGGGAATCTGCCTTGAAACTAGTCACCAATGAGCGCATGATGATTATTATGAGAATAGGGGTTTGTGGAGATTGTAGTGAATTTAATGGTTGAATTCATGAATCAATGTAATCGCGTGTCAGCATTTGAGAGCAAGACCATAGATCCTGGGTTCAAGTCCCGTACGCGGGATCATTGGCGCACATTGCCGAAGAAACCCATACTGAGACGAAACGGTCGTTCAGGTCTATCGGGTTTTCAATGGTGGTCTACCTTACATCGACTCATGATTTCAACTATTAAAATCACCACAATCTCCGTAGACTCTTATTTTAATAAAAGCTATAATCATTTAAGGTTTATTGAAAATTCAAGAATAACGTAAAGCTGCTTAACCTACTCTTGGGTCCAACTACATACTTATCCTCATAACATTAAACGAAATGGAATTCGAAGCCTCCAGATATTATAAGAAGCATGAAACTATTCGCCTATCCGATCGAAATCTGGAAGTATACAGTTCCACCTTATGTCAGATTCAACACAAAATAATATCATAATTAATGACACTGTTACCGAATGTTTTCGTGGATTGACTTACCTGTTGTTTACATTACATAATGAATGTCAATCAATGTCACACTGTTCGATTTCAGTAGCAGTAGAATTTTATTGATCTATTTGTCTTGTAACCGCATACCAAAGTGTCTGTTTAGATGAAGTCCCTTGAAATAGATTCTTCTTTATTTGAAACAAATAGTTACAAGGAAAATAATTCAATTGGAAATTTCATTTCTTGTAATTAGTGTTTAATTTTTTTGCCCGAATAAGAACTGATCAATAAGGAACAGTTTATTCAGGTGTTAAATTATTTCTTAGGTAAGACTGGGTTATACACTCAGGTCAAAAATTCTCTTAGTAATTATAAATCATTGATTTAAAAAGAATTGAGAGAAAGATCCTAATAATTAATGTACTTCGGTATTAGTAAAATACAAAGTCAATTGTTGTTAAGCCTCTAACTACGATTACTAGCTGGGACATTTGTCGGATAGCAGCATAAAAATGAGCAAAAGCTCTCAATTTAGTTAATCCATTTATAATATACAGTTAATAAGCAATTAAGCAATATCGAAAAGAACCAATGATAAAGACTGGCTAAACTTGTATTTAATTAATCGGGTGAAGAACTTTATCGTACATTATTGTTCTTGTTTGCTGTAAGAATGTAGGGTAATATTATTTATTCATTTCAGTTTCTGATTAACATTATGATCTATTGTTAGGTGGTCGGAGGTAGTCAACAAGAAACTTATCAAGCACATAACACTTCAATATAGTGTATACACGATGTCAAGTCACTTGGACTAGTAGTCATATTACAACTTCGAAGGATAAAATTCGATCAGAACTGAAAAGTCTAGAGAAATATGGCATTAGTAATCCTTTAATGATATATCAATTACAAAATGTCACACAGTTAACCAGATTAATTTCATTAAGCTATGGGATGATGAATTCTATCATGTTGTGTGTATCATTTCACATGTATCATGTTATTAATTAATGAATACATATTTAATAATTAAGGTTTTTAAAAAAAAGCAAAATCTTAGCATGTACTTCATAAAAATAACCAAACAGATGTATACAGCTTGAAGAAAACAGAAAGAATTCATTTATCAATATGTAAATGTAGTTGAGGAATTAAAAAGGAATTATTTGTACGTACACAAGCCTATTGTGGAAGAAAACAAACCAGCTTTGAGCTGAAGAGGTAATTAGGAAAAGATGTTGGAAGTGAATAGGACATACATTGTGATAGTCATCAAACTGCATCATGAGGCAAATGCTAATTTGGAATCCTGAAGAGAAACAGCAACGAGGAAGGCAAAAGAACACACTGCACTGAGAATTGGAAGCAAACATGAAAAGGATAAATAGCAACTGAAAACAACTGGAAAGGATTGTCCAGGACAATGTTGGACGGAGAATACTGATGGGTGGCGCACGCTCCTCCATGAGGAGTAACAGGCGTAAGTAAACTAGTGTCTAATGATAGAATAAATAGATTTTGCCTGTCAGATAGCTGATTTGAAGATATAGTCTTCTGGTATTCCAGTGAATTAATCAGTTAGTGTTACGTTCGCAACTTGATTAAGGCAGAACACGATATACAACCAACGGCACTCGGAACTGGAGAATTAGTAGCTCAGTAGTATGTTGTATATACTGAGAGAGGTCTTATGATATTTCTTAAATATAGTTTCGTATATGCACCCAGATGAATCATTATTGAGACAAATAGTTATTCAGCATTTCCTGATTATTAGAGATTTACACTTGATATCTGACCTTGATAAAGAATTTAGTTCAATGCTAATATTAAAAGTCATGTCATAATAAACTGGTAGATTTCAAATAAGAGAAACTAAGCTTTCCTTTTTAAAAAATAACAGAAAATAGTATAAGTCAATATTCAGCCACCTTGTCATTGAGGTAATGTTTTCATCATTGTTCATCATTGTACAACTGATCAAAAGAATTAGTCAGTGTAATATCCTGGCAGTGTGATATCATGATGTCAGGCATAACTAATCACATAATCTCTAGATCATGAAGCACTTCCTGTATTCACAAGTTTTCAATAGACATTTGACTTCCTTTTATACTTTGAAAAACTATCCCGATATAGAACTAAGTCTCCTCAGTTCATTTACCTACACAATTGATACTTTTAGTAAATAGGTTACTGTAGTGTATAATTTGACCGAGCGTACAACTTAGTAAATTCTATTATTATATATTGGTAACTTGATTAAGTGATCAGATAAGCTAATATTACTAAAGTGATTAGTAAATCTGACCTCACTATCTTATAATGTTGTTATATGCCTAAATATATCACATAATTTCTGTGGAAAATAAAGGTTTATATTGTTCAATTTTTGTTACTCCGAATACCTGTTTGATAAAAAGAACCTTTTTGAGGACACATCTATAATTTAATCAGTTAACCTAATTTGATATTGATTGTTTCGAACATTCATATTTAACAGCATTTATTATTCATCCATGAAATGGATAATGTAAACAAGTGATAATCAAGGAAAGAATATTAAGATTTACAATGTAATGTGAGGGGTTTATATAGGGATACTTGGATTTTCATATTTTATATCACAAACTATCTTTAGTTAAATAACTAGAAAAAACTGTGAGGTACTAGACAACTATTTTGTTCTAATAGTAATGAACATCTATGACCCAACTAGTGATGGTCAAACCCAAAAATGTTGATTTCGTGCTAGACAGGTTAACCTCTAGACCACTGAACCAAAGTTAAAACAATAAAAACACTATCATCAACTGTAATTAACATAGTTTTGAAAAAAGTATATCGAAAGAAAATAAATGTAATCAATTGTTACAACATTGATATAATAAAAATAACACAAACGGAGAAATCGAAGCTAAACATTTTCCTGACAGTTACAAACGTAGTTCAGCCAAAATGCATTTTAAATGAGTAAATATTGGACTCATATGTGATAATAAATGAAATGATGAAAAACTCTGAGGGAAGATTTCTAAAAAAACAATAGGAATTCATCATGACTCATGATCATTATTGACTCATGATCTCAACTATTGAAATTACTATAATATACACAAAACGCCTTCTGATATTAATCAACATATGCTCACTAGTGACTGGCTTCAAGAGGTATTTCCTGAAGTTCTAGTGAGAAGCAGTGACCAGTGGAGTTCAACCATGTCTGTTGTGAGATAGTAACTCACTGAAGACATTGTTGGATGTGTCGCTCAATTTCGTGGATTGGCTGAAGTAAGACATTAACACCGTTGGATGCCGGCCATCTCGGTGGTTGTAGATGTTATGTGCTCGCGCGCGAGAATGATAGGTCCTGGGTTCAAAACTCGCGATTCGGGATCATGGATGTGCACTGCTGAGGAGTCCCAAAACAGGACGAAACAGCCGTCCAGTGCTTTCAAGTTTTCCATGGTGGTTTAGTTTCACTTGACTCATGATCTCGACTATTGAAATTACTATAATATCCACAAAACCTCTTCTGATATTAATTCATTATGAAATAAGGAAAATTAATAAACCTATCTAATTCATTAACTCACTATTCTGATTTCAGCTATTCCCATTAGTTATACGAACGTTCGTCAATATATGAACGAATAGTTTGATAGAAATTAGGAGTCGAGTATGTAAAATACATTAGTTGTGTAAAACTATATTTGAAATAATCTCAGCGATTGATATATGAGTAATTTCAGCAAACTTAACTGGATGAGTTATTGAAATTAGTTAACTCTTAATCTGTGAGCTTACTTTAAATATAATTTTGTACAAAGATCATTTCCATTATTTTTCTTTGGATTTAATATTCGTTTGATTTTTATATGTTCACTTTTGAGATCAGTAATTCTGGTAAATCAATACAATTCTTTACTTACCTACTCGCATCCATCAGTTACAATTTTGACTAAATAATGGTGGAGAAAATTTGGTACATGGATACAATATTTTCATCGTATCGCATTTTAAATTTGCTTGCTAATTCTATCTGTTGTATGATCTTCTCTAGGGACCACTCCCAAGAAAACTAACAGTACCTCACTACTATCCTTCTAGTTTCTTCAACTTTACTGTATTTTTCCATGAAAAGTTTGAGAATAATCAGCTTTTCATCATAATTCCTTTTAAAGATTGGATAAACATGTGTTGGTTGTGGTAAAACATCTAAATCTTTCACCAGTGGAGTCTAGTCGTGTTGGACGTGAGGAAGTTTTCCACTAAAGACGATAGAAGATGGTCACACAGCATTGTGAGTTAATTGAGGTCAGACTTATAGACCATTAGATGTCGGTTATGTGGTTTGAGGGTTAGTGGCTTGCGTGTGAGATCGAAGGTCCTGAGTTCAATTCTCGGATGTGTGATCATGGACGTCCACTACTAAAGATTACTATACAGGAACAAAAAGCCGTCCAGTACTTCCATGTTGTCACTGGTGGTCTAAATTAGATCTATTAGTGACTTTGATGAACTCAAAACACTTGAAAGCGAACATTCAAATACAGAATTGAATATGTATCAACCCTTATGAAATTATGGCTGCAATTGTATGAATTATGACAATGCCTGACGTATTCAACCATTTTAAAACTAATGTTGTGTACAATTCAATAAGTCGTGTTAGTATATGATGGGTAAAATTAATAACCCCAAATTCTACGACAGGGTTAAGTGCCGAATTTCACTTATGGTGAGCTATGACTTAAGCATTAACTGAGGAAACAACAAATTTTCAACTTTTATCTACAATAAATCATTGGTTGATCGTTCTAATGTATACCATTTTAAAGATTCAGTTTGTCCGACTTTCTAAGAAGGATGATAATACTTATTATAAACATAGTTAAATAGACTTTCGTTCTATATGACTGCTTCCGTATAGTATCAAAATTACAAAATAAGTGTCAACTGTCTTATTAAATTGTCACTTTGTTTATTTTTTTGTTTGCGTTATGCTTTTGTAAAATCAATGGAGGAAAGAAATCGCCTAACAGTTAACTTTTTTTAGTGAAGTCGAATTATTAAAGTGTCTAAGTCTAAACAAAAAATGTCTGTGAGTGGAAAATTGATTTTTAAACGGTTGTTTATCATTATGAAAATGTTATATTCCCTTCCAGCAAAACGTCACTAACGTGTTAACGGATGAGTTATTATGAATGAAATATTTTGTAAAGAATGGATTGAATTTCAATAAAGGTTTCCACAATGAATCTCGATAAAATTATTTAGATAAGTTATCGTATGCAAAAGTAACGAAGATCTGAAAGATGTGTGAGGTGGTGGTTCGAGGTAGTGAACAAGAAAACTTGGACCTAGGTTTCATGCTATTTGGCGCTCATCATAAAAGTGTACCTGTATTTAGGGGACTGATGCTCATTGGCCGATTCGATTTCATATCACTCAGTTTCTTAATCAGAAGCTTTACTACTGAGCTATTTGGGTTACATTTGTCCTTTTGTAGGACTAAAATGTACTAACAGCTGACTGACAACTTGGTAGTGGCCGGTGTCATGTATGTCAAATCTTTCGCAGTAGTGATCAAATTCTTTCCATCAAATTGCAGTTTGGTCACTGTGTTGAGACCTAATGGATGATCCCATAGGTGTAGATGAAACTGTTCGCACTGATCAGATCTCTTTATAGGCTAAATTTAGTTGGCGTATAATCAAATGGGATAACATTTCATACCTGATTCTTCTAGATGTGTGATTTCACTACAGTGTAAAAACGTAACCTATCAACGCTAGAACACAAATCTATTTCATTACTTTTGGACCGCTGATTTATAACTCAATTATACACATTTACAAATTTATTCTGTCGGGAATATGCCATAAAAAAATGTTGAGATGTACATTTTGCATTCAGTTTTCATTCGAAAATGTTTCCAGGTTCCTGAATTTCATGGTAAAAACATTCTTAATTTTAGACAGTTCTTTTCATTCATTAAGTAACAACGATTAAAAATAAGACATATTTAAGGGATTTTATGACACATGACAAATTTACAAATTGTCTTTTTATTAAAAGCTTGTGCATATTTTCTAGAGTACTAAATTTATATTTTCTAGGTAATATTGTGGTGTTTGCTACTTATATCGACAGAAATAAGTAGTATATAACATCAATCAGAAGTGGAATGTCTGGTAGCAGAAGGTTGGAAAGATCGAATAAAAAAAACGGGAACTGAGTAATTGTAATTTTAATGAAGGAACTATAAGTTCGAGACAATTGATGGAAGATTTGCAAATAAAGTATTGAATATATGGTTTTCACATTTAACAAAAGAGCTTTGTAATTTTGTAATGAACAATAAACGGGTTATCTCCACTTAAGTTCCCATCCATTACAATATGTTTTGCCCATAACTAATGTGTTCTATTTATCAGTATAAATTTGTGGAAATTGTTAAGTTGTAGTTGGAATTACGAACCGATTATTGTTAAACAAGCATTGAAAACCTGGAAGCACTGAACTACCGTTTCGTCCAAAAATAGGACTTCTCAGTAGTGCGCATCTATTTGTATCAGTTCTACCTTCCTATTAGTTATATTTAATGGCTGATGTAAAAGTACATTCTTAACTTTTTAGCAATGTTAAAAACAATACATCTCATTACTAATTTATAAATTTATAAATGTAAACCTCTGGGTTCCATCTTATCAGTCTAAAAGTAACACATTTTTCATGAACGCTGGAAAACCTCGACTCCATTAATGATAAAGTCATAGATGTACACCGAGATAGAGGTCTTGTATTGAGAAGAGATAACTGATCAACTCTCGTTGATCGATCCCAGTTCCAAATAAATAAATATGATCTCTGATATTCACTGGTTCCCCAGCAAAAGTTAGCCTATAAATAAATGTACAAATAATTTGACAACTAATATCAAAATAGCCACTTTAGTATTTCATACTATCAAGGCAACTAACTTGTACGTGAACAGGAAGAACTATGAAACAAAGCAATCTGTAAGAGTGTAGTTAATTTACTCTTTTTCTCTGCTTTCAGAATAAACACTTTTGTATCAAACCACCAATGAATTAGTAATTATTGATGTCACATTTGTTTACTTCTTCATAATTGATATAAGTTCTAACAGTCACGTAAAACTATGGCTATTAGCTTAAGTGATTTAACATAAGGCAGATGATGTTTTAATGTTAAATATCTAAAGGCAATAGATAAGAGAGATTAAACCATAGTTTGATACAGGAAATTATATAGTGTTTGGTATTGAATTTCTTAAATTTAATTTTCCAGTTAACAAATATACAAGAATCCTATCTTGGGCATGATTTTACATTTATTCACATGATACAGAGTATTTATCTTAATTAAAATTGTTGATAGGGGACATTTGATTAATATTATGATTATATGATCATTATATATGATGATATTTTCTTTAATAAATTATGGGGGGAAAACGTGGTATAGTATTTATTTAAGAATAGTAAACATTACATAGTTCTTTATTTTAATTATTATAAACAATCAATGTGAAATGTAACTTATTGAAATCGAATAGTTAGCATCACAGACTGATACCATCATAGGGAGCGAACAGATAATCCTCATTTTTCTCTACGGCCTCTTGACCTTTAAACCACTAGGGATTCAATGATTCGCATATCTAACTTTAATTTGTGATATTTTGAGACCACCTTACACTGTCTTCAGTAGGTATCTGCTCCATACATGACTTAATTGAACTTCTTTGGTACTGACTTCTCTGTAGAACTTCAACATTCACCACTCAATTTAGTCTCTGATGAATAAATGATTATATCTACTATAGGAGTCTCATACTATGATTAAACAACTATCCAGTGCTTCCTGCTTTTCAATTGTTGCTTATTTTAGATGAACCAGTAATGTAAGACGTGAGATTCAAACCCTACAGCAGTTATTAAAATCGCTTATTTATCTGAAATATATTTATTGCAAGACATAGATGTTTCCCCACCAACCCCCGATTACTGTTATGGAAATTTATGACTCTACAGGACGATCTTACAATATTACACATTGTCATATCAGTTTACTCGTTAAAGCTTCATTTACAGTTCAGGATGACAAAATGTTGATGTTTGTAAAAACCTACGAACTGAATACCAAATGGAATCATATATATGTGCACTTATTTGTGTCAAACATGAAGAATCAATATTATTGATAAAATTTTGTATATAAAAAGTGTTTGCATGCTAAATCGAAGGTCCTCCGTTTTATTCCTATTTGCACTGTCGCGAATTTGAACTGCTGAGGATTCCTGTATTGGGAAGAAACAGCCCTTCAAAGCTTCCAGGTTTGCAATTGTGTTCTACCAAAGATTAGTCAGTGATGAATATTATGGGATCCAACAATAAATGCATGTTTAGATGACCTTATGATATGAGTCAACATAATTCCATAGAGGTTCAGTATAATGAACACGACGATTTGACGTGATCCTAACTGAAAAATATGCTTTTCGTGTAGTTTCGAAAGGACTTATATATCTTTCATTTAATTGTTGAGATGAATTACACATGAAACGTAAATTATCATGCAAGATTGAAATTCCAGTTCACTGTTTTTTTCTGAAGATTACAAATGTATTAGAACGTTGAGTTACAGTATTATTTACAGTTTCTCACTTGTGAACAGGAGTTGATGTTGATGAAAATTCACTTCGATTATATATATATATATATATATATATATATATATATATATGCGATCAGGGATGAATTTTATCCTCAGTTAACTGTTCTACTACAGAAGGTGCATTTGACAGACATTGTAGTACAAGTTGGAGACTCGAATGCATGGGCCGGATATCTAGGCATAGAGTATAGTCGTTTGTGTGACCGATGGAGTCTCAAGACAGATTAAAGGGACTACAACATGTTTCTGACTGGCACTAACTATCGAGACAGTCATCGACGATATGCTACTTGGAATCTTGCCTCTGCATCTCAAGCCTGGACTCAGATTGATCACATCGTGGTTGGCTTGGTTGTGTATAAGACTACCGCTCTTTTTGGAGTACTTATCTGGTTTCTGTTCATGGTCTTATTCGCTCTAATCTTATCGTACATTTCAGTGGCCAACAAATCCATCGCTTTAAACGGATCGACATCAGTAAATTGGTTGCAGCTTTTGTTGCAACTAAATACCAAACTGAGCTAGGTTCAAGGCTAGCTAACAACCCACCGAAATGTACAGATGAGCATTGGCTTCAGTTCTACGATGTCATGAAAATGGCGAGTAAGTTCGCTTGCGACTTCGTGAAACGTTCCGTCTATAAGCACTAGGTTTCTACAGGCTCCTTACAGCTTATTGAAGCACACTGTTCTCCTCTCATCAACCATGAGTTTGAACTTAAACGAAGATTATTATGCAATGGAATTGTGCAAAGCTTTCAAAAGGACCGAAAAGTCTGGTAGCTAGAGTGTGATAATGAGTTGGAAGTGCAAAGTACTTTTACAAGACTGGCTGGACCCTGGACCTGGACTGAGTCTGGAAAGTGGGCGGATAGAAGTAGTGAAGAAGTTCATGTATCTGGGTAGCTGAGCAAGTGCTGGTGGTTGCGTAAGTGATGAAATCAATTCACGCATAATGAAAGCCAGGACAGTTTATGCCAATCTGGCCCATCTTCAATGGCTTAATAATGTTAGTCTGGTTGTAAAAGGTTGGACCTACAACACGTTAGTGAGAGCAGTTTTGCTCTATGATTGTGAAACCTGATCTCTCCGAGTTGAGGTTGTTAGACGATTCTTTATGTTTGATCATCGTTGTCTCCGAAAGAGTAACGACACCCGATAGCAACATCTTGTTAGTAATACAAAAGTTCAGCATCGTGTGTTCTGGCAAAGCGACGATAATTCCATTAGTGTAACCATCTTAAATCACTGACTTCCAAGGTTTATACATGTCTGAATTATTTACCGTTAATTATTTGCTGACACTGGAACCAGTTGGAAAAGGAGAAAAGGTGCTCACTGCATAACTAGACATCGTGGTATGAAATGGCAATCCTGCTGTAATTTTCATTTATTTTCCTCGTAAGAGTGACATTTCTGCTTGTGTTTTTCTGCCTGAATAGCCCTCACCATTATTATCTCACTCTTCGATACTAATCTCTATTCATATTATATTCACTTTACTTTCTCAATCTCTTCACAATCTTATTTTTGTATGGTTCATATTTATTTAATGTTCTCTTGTTACAATGTTTATATGTTGAAATAAGTAATAAAAATAAATGTACATTTATCTAAAGTGATGACATCATTAGTTTTATTATTATACATACATTTTAATAGCTTTTCATACGATATGAATTTCTTATTTATGCTTTTACCCTTTTTTTCATAAACTGTTTTCTACATTTTTCTCTACATTTAAAGCTTTATGTAGTTTTCTTCATTAGTAGTATTTCTGAAAATACTGTAGTGTGGTCTACTTATATCCATATAAGTAGTATATGGCGATGGTCAGATATAGAATGTATTTTGACAGAAGAACTATAAGGAGAGAACTGAAATGAAGCGCAATCGGTACAAAAATGCATGAACAATGGAATTAGAGAAGATGGATTGATATTTACAGAAGGAATAGTGAAGATTGAAACAATTGATCATTATTTTGCAAATTAATTGTTGACTGTATGGTTATCAGAATCTAGTGAGATAGTCTGTAATTCTTGTCTAAATACTTTCGATTGTCCCCAACTGGTATTTTGTTCATTACAATACATTCAAGATCTTAGAGGATATTGAGTTATTTCTTTTCGCATTTTCAAAAGATTCGTTGCTATCAATGTTTAGCTTCCAAATGTTTCCTTGAAAAATTCAAAGTTCTCCAGATTTCTACAGTCATTTGCAAACTGAGTTATGTTTTACAGAAAGTATGTCGGTAATTGTAAGTGGATAAAATTATAACGAAGGTGACATATTGTCACATACGTATGAACAGTTATCATTTTTTTTAATTATAGACTGAGTTTATCCTTCACAAACAGATAGCTTTCATCTTCTCTATTCATCGTTAGAGTGATGCAAATATAATTTTAAAGATTATACGAATCAGCTGACAGTGAACCTAGAGCTCTGAAGGCAGAAATTATTTCTAAACATTCTCAGACACAAACAAAACTGTTAGATTACAGGTAAGATGATATATGTACAAGTATTAAGCTTATCTTGACATACTTTACTCCGTTTTTAATATACATAACAATTTAACATCAGCTATTTGTTTTTATATACTCAGTTAAATATTCTTGTTGACTAACTCACTCCTAATAGTTAACTGAATTTATCTGATGAAAATCAAACATCATTGCCCAGCTATTTTGTTCTTTATCAGGAGTTCTGTAACATTGATAATTTATTCAATTAAATAAATAATTGGAATCATATTCAATGTGAAAAATATTGAAAGTAACATATTGTGGCCCACAATGAACTGAGTTAAAACCAGTCGAGTTATTCCTTTAAAGAAACACTTGGTAGTTTTAAAGTTTACTTATCGTCTCAATAGATACATAGTCTAACTAGCGGAATCGAAAGCCTGTCAGATATGAGACTAGTGCTGTGGTGTGGGCTATTCATCTCCACACAAGTAGTATATAACAATGGTCAGGCAAAGAATGTATTTCAGTAGAAAATCGATAAGAAGAAAACGGGAACGGGACGCAATTATTAAGAAAATGAATGAATAATAATAATCGCAAACTATAGACTGATATTTGTAGAAGGAATAATCAAGATTGAGATAATTGATTGATAGTTTGCAAATTAACTGTTTACTGTATGGTTGTCAGATTTTAGTGAGATAGTCTGTAATTTTGTGCTCAAATACATTCGATTGTTCACACTCGTCTTCTTGTTCACTACAATGCCACCAGCAGACAATGAATAGTTTTCGCGCAATATCCTGACTTGATTAAAGTCAGGTATGTAAACCGCTATATGTTGACTTATTGGTCTAATGTTTAAAGAGCTGGATGTAAGACCTGAAGATCCTGGTTACGATCTCCAGTTACGGTTCATGGATGTACACTGATGAACTATCTTATACTAGAACTTTACAACTGTTCAATTATTCCTACTTTTCACTAATTATCTAACTTAGATTAATTCTTCATATCATTAATAATAAACGTTTATTTTCTTAAAACAACTGAACCTCATGAATTATCTTTACCATTTTTTAAGCATAAAATTAGTTGCGTAGGCTAAAATTATTATTATTAAATAAAATATTCTTACAGTTTTCCAATAAACTGATATCATTATAATATCAATCAAGTAAAAAAAATCAAAATATCTCTTTAATGTTTTGCCTTTAATCAAAACATGTCATTTGATTACTTAGAAACAAAAACATGATTATTATTTTGATGAAGACATTTTATCAGCGAAAAAACAATTTTTTTCTGTTTATCACTAAATGACTTAAAAACATTATTAATTATTTTTAGAAATTCTATATAATAGATTTAATTGTTTCATAGTTGAAATCATGAGTTAATTGAAGCTAGACCACTATGGAAAAACTGGAAGCAATGGATAGCCCTTGCGTCCTATTGTGGAACTCTTCAGCAGTCTCTCAAATGATGATTATCAGTATAGTTACCAATCAACCACGTACCTGGGAAGCATCGTTGATAAACTAGGAGGATCGGATACAGATGTTAAGGCGATGATTGGCAAAGAAAGGACAGCATTTCTACAATTGAAGAACATATAGAACTCAAAACAACTGTCAACTAATTTCAAAGCCAGAATCTTCAATACGAACATCAAGACAGTTAGTTCTATAGTACGGAGCTGAAACGTGGAGAACTACTACATCCATCGTCAAGAAGGTACAAGTATTTATAATAAACAGTTGTTTACGCAAAATACTCAACATTCACTGACCGGATACTATCAGCAACAGCATTTTATGGGAGAGGACAAACCAGCTTCCATCTGAAGAGGAAATTAGGAAAAGACGTTGGAAATGGATAGGACATACATTACGGAAATCACCAATGTGCATTACAAGGCAAGCCCTAACATGGAATCCGGAAGGGAAGAGGAAAAGAAGAAGGCCAAAGAACACATTACTTTGGGAAATAGAAGCAGATATGAAAAGGATGAATGTTAACTGGAACGAACTGGAAAGGATTGTTTGTGACAGGGTTAGATGGAGAATGCTAGTGGGCGGCCTATGCTCCTTGACGAGGGATAACAGGCGTAAGTAAGTAAATACCAATCAATCGGTTATGGTTAGTTGTAGAAATGTGCCTTCTTTAATTAAAGTATATTTTCATTACATAACTAATTCATCAATATAAAATTAACCTAACCTACTATTTTTGTGAAGATATTTTAATTTATTAGCTAATAGTCGTTTTGTAGAATATTTCGGTCTTTCCTCCATCTATTTGTTTATCTGTGTATAAAGAAATATATGCTTCTTTGGAACAAAAATGTATTAAAACACAATTATATGAACGAAGAATATTCTTTTCAATAATTTCTCATCAGGTTCTACAATTATGATATCCAAATTAATCATCCATAAAAATTGGCCAAGTTTAAGGCAGAGTACATCATTTAAGAGAAACTGTAACATGTGAATCAAGGAGTGTTGTTTGTCATATAAAATAAAATCGAATCGTTAATGTTGGAGTTGACTAATATGTAGTGTTA
>NC_031498.1:3005567-3020805 GCF_000237925.1 Schistosoma mansoni | reverse complement strand
TATGTAGTGTTAATTTGAATCAGTTTATACTTGAAATAAAATCGTAAGATAAATGATCAGAATATATATATAATTGACATAGGGTGAGATAGAACAATGGGATTACAAATCAGAAATTACGTAATATGTAGAATAATATGAATTAGGTCAGATATAGTAGATAGTGGTGGATGCTGAATAATTTTTTTCTAGAAGGTTAGCAAGTGTAATAATAATAAGAAGAATAATGACTGGTAAGATGTGTGGATAAAATAAGTTTACGATTTTATTTCACGTATAAACTGATTCAAATTAACACTACATATTAGTCAGCTCCAACATTAACGATTCGATTTTATTTTATATGACAAACAACACTCCTTGATTCACATGTTACAGTTTCTCTTAAATGATGTACTCTGCCTTAAACTTGGCCAATTTTTATGGATGATTAATTTGGATATCATAATTGTAGAACCTGATGAGAAATTATTGAAAAGAATATTCTTCGTTCATATAATTGTGTTTTAATATGATGGGAGATCTCAGTGATAAGAAAGTATTCAACATCATGTATTTAAAAATGATTCAGGTAGACAATTATTAAGAAAAATTCTTAATTCAGATTTTCCGTCTCAGTTTGGTCAACACAGAGTTTAAAAATGCCATTTTCATGATGATAATAATAATAATCTATTCTCAATAACCATAAGTTACAAGAGGCATACCAATTTAAAGGTAAGATCAAATTGTTACAAATGTTAAAATATTTATTGCAGTAAACTGAATTACTCAGTTTGGTTGGCTCGTTATAACAAAATTTCAGTACATATAAACACAATTGTTGAATTAAAACTGAAATGTACAACGTTGAAGGTGGGAAGTCATGTTGATGCTGTGGGACAAAGGTAAACTGTTGATAGTATTTACAACAGGTATCTTACAGGTGTCATAGAATTCAAAAGGACGAATTCCTCATATTGTGGTGTGGTCTACTTATATCCATATAAGTAGTATATGGTGTTGGTCAGACATAGAATGTATTTTCGCAGAAGACCGATGAGGAAAGAACTGAAACGAAGCGCAATCGGAAGGAAAATAGACGAACAATGGAATTAGAGAAGAAACAGTGAAGATCGAGACTATTGGTTGTTAATTTGCAAATTGACTGTTCATTGTATGGTTGTCAGAATTTACTGAGATAGTCTGTAATTTTTGCTTAAATACATTCGATTGTCCCCAGTCGTGTTCTGTTCACTACAATGTGCCTTGGTATTTCTTGTTACTAGTCTCAAGGTAGCCACTATAACGGCATTTTGCAAAAATAAGTTCTAATGGAAATTCTAAGACATATGCTGGAGTCATTTGTTTAGGATATGTAGCTTGGATGCTAGATTGCGATAATGTATTCAAGGTTGACAAGTGAGAAATTATGAACATTGTTTCTTTCAGTCTGTTTATTCTCAGAAATTTGACAGGAACATTGCTGCCATGTAGTTTAAAGTTGTGTTGAGTATGGTTGCTACTGATGTGTATATAGTATACTGAGGGAAAATAGATATAATAGATCGAGAATAGTATTGTTGGTGCCGTTTGAACACATTAGTTTCCCATATTTAGATATTTGGAAGCTCCTTAAGCTTCAGACAGACTCGAGTGATCAGCATCAAAAAGGATAACAGCCAGCCTGTAGTCAGCCGGGATTCCACGGTTGTGGGACACTTGAATACCAGCATCGCTGAGCGGTAAGGCTAATAATATATTTTAATTTGATTTTTTTCTTTTATAGCATGTATTCGTCAATAACAAGGAAAGTAACAGAAACACAGCAAGTGGTTAGAAGCATATGGATATCTATGTAGTATATATTTATTTATTTACTTAGTCTATCCTTCTGATATTCATAAACTGCCCTCCTCACCACACGTAATATCTCCTACTTTAAATACACTTTTAAAGACAATAGATCGGAGGTTGACACTGAAGTATACTCATTAATTTATAGTACACATGAATATATTAATTGCCTTGGTAATTCGAGAGAAAATACAGTACTATTTCTGCGATTAAATTGAATACATATCAAGCAAATATTAGTGAAACAATGATTTAAAAAGGACTCATATGGTTTCTCTATCATTAATTAAACACCTTTGAAAGTTTGTGTTGTATGGAGTGGATAAAAATCTTAAACTTCATACGTTCATTATTTAGCATAAACAGTATAGTCTTTAATGAATAGTTTCAGGAATTCATGATTGATAAAGTTAGATCTAGTCTAAAGTGAAGTAGTTACCATCGAGGATGTAACACAAATTCAATGAAATGACAAATATGTATAAGTTATTTAGAGCTTGGTGATATGATATCGAACTTGTCTGAAAACATGAAGGTCATAGATTTGATCCTTCCTGTGGTCATGAATATTGAACACTAAGGATTCTTATCAAAATTGGTTTAAGTGGATATTGTAGTAGTTTTTAATAGTCGAATTCATGAATCGACCACCATGGAAAATCTGGAAATACTAGAAAGCCGTTTCGTCTTAGCATAGGACGCCTCAGTAATGCGCATCCACAATTCCTCACTAAGGATTCTCACATTAAAATGATACGACTTTATAGAGCCCTCTGATTTTCAGCAGTTCTCTTACTGATTGCCATTTATAAGAAAAATTATATCAAGTCCATTTCACTTACTTCACAGTACAACAAATATATAAAACTAAACATCATAATTTTTACATTTCAATTTCTTTATTCGTATATCCCGAAGAGAATTTTGAACGGTAACTTTTGAGAACTATTTATGGACCAATACTATGTGTAAATTTTTATTGTATAATTGTTAACTAGCTAAACTATTCATATTCGTGTCCCTTTTATTATAAGCTTTATTTTGGTCTATAGACTATTACTATACGACTTACCGTACTCGAGTTATCCCTAGTCCATTAATTACTGCCTCTCACATTCACAGCCGCATTTGGCTGAATCTTGTACAAATGTTATTTTCTGTCTTATGATACGATGGAGTCTGTTTGATTGGTATATGAACCCGATATGCTCGAAATAAATGATTCATATTACAGAGGCTGTTATTGGTGTTCTGGACTTAACTGGCTGGGCTAGGCGGAAAGATGGACCGATAAAGAATCTAGACTACTCGCATGGGCTTTATGTGTCATTGGTCCGATCGATAAATTACTTCTCTCTAATAGGCGGGAATCATCGCTTTATATATTAAACAGGGCACGCAGGTAGCCACTGGATTAGCTTAACTGAGTAAATATTAAAATTTTATTCACCATGAAATAACTCTGAATTATTGTTTAGAGTATTTCATTTAATTAAATATAAATTAAAATAAACCTTCTATAGTCAAAAAGCTTGAGAAATAGGTGCTTCAATTAAACGAAGCACTTTCTGTTTGTTTGTTTTTTTGCCTTGTGTTTCTATGTTTACAATGGCAAACTAATGAATATGAATGACAGTACACTCATTACTAACAATAAATTCAAAGCAAACTTTATTTTACTTTCAGGCAATGATTATCATCTTCACCTCCGGTGACTTGTAAATTTTAATTAAAGTTTTTCTTTGGGGGGGGGAATTCAATCACCTATTGCTTTTCATTATAAGAGTTTACAGTTTATCTTAATATAGATGGAATTACAGCCATGAATAAATACTTTGACTAGTAATTAGTTTACTGATGGTGTTAGTGAATACTCCTAATTCAGGGTGAATATATACTACCCTGATGGCCTTAATCGATCCTCAACTCACCTTGATAAAATTCAAGCCAATCAGAATACAGTTGATATCCATGAATAATTTATTGTAGAAAACCAAACAAATTAAAAATTTTCATTAGTTTTTATTTGATTACAAAATTTAGATTCTAAATAAGTTCCTGGATATCGTAATCGTAATATGTCCGGCATATGGAATCATTCATATTGATTCCATTTCATTTCACCACTGGATTCTTTTATAAGTTGGAAATCAATTTTCTTTATTCAAGCTCACATCCCTTTCACGTTGTTAATATGGACACCGGTTTTTGAGTCTACATAACCAAGTCATTATATCAGATTATAATATTGAATAAAGCCATTATTAATAATAATAATAATTAATATTATTATTATATCACCACGCGATGATTATACTAATATCTGCTAACTTCTCTGTTAAATGTGCACACTTAAATCATCATTAAACTTAGTAAAAAGATGGTGGACTTCTTTTTTGTATTGATATACGCTTATACAGTAGTGAAGTATTTAAAATACTTATAGCTATCACTATTTATACTACAGTATTCCTGCATAAAATACAGCATAGATGATGATACATTTGAGTACAGCTAAGAGGTAGACTATTCCTAGATGAATGATGTGTTTAATAGTTTTTATATAAACATATAGATGGTAGAATGAATGAAACAATGTCAGTTAAAAACCCACTGAACACACAGAAAAGGGCATTATTATATCATTCTGCAAACAGTTGCAAACAGTTAGCAATACACATGGTTGACTTAAAACTGACAAGAAGCCTAAATATATTACTTCAGTATTTATTGTTTTTTTTATTTTTTGCTCCTTAATAGCAACCATGATGACCATTTAGGCTGAGAGTATAACATTTATAAATGTAAACTTTTGTGAATAAATGGCTGATTTATGGATTTTATTGCAAATTATCAGTTACCTAAATATTTTCAGTGATAATTACACCTATAAATTTATTCCCGTACGTTTCCTATAGAACACAAATGAACATGTCTGTATTTATTCTCAGAATCAAATTTATCATATTAAATATTCAATACATATGATATATTACTTTATTAGGTCATGTGGCATGACAATATTGTTGGAAGGGAAGGACTGTTAAAATTAAATTTAATACAATCAGTTACTTTACGATTGTATAGTCTATACAGATAGTGATCATTGACCCTTTCAGATTTCTAACTCAGTAGTGTTTACAATTACTTTAACTAAACTGACTTACTTTTTACAACGAACCAATCAAAGCTCTCCTTCTTTAGAAATTTGATAAAAGGAATCTCTGTATTTCTTAGTGTGTATTACAAGTAGACTACAATCTACAAAAAATTATGTTCTGGTTCAGTGGTTCAAAATTTTAAATCTAATCCTTTGTGTTGCTTCTGAGGAGATTCCAACTAGAAATACACATCTACTCAGTGATTCTAAACTACTCACAAAGCTTGAAATATTTTCTGAAAGAGGGTTTACGTAAGATTATTTTCGTTTAAAATTATTTGTTGGTCAACCAATCACTAAACATTTAAATCCATGAATAGCAACATATTGGAAGTTTTCCATTTATAAAACAGTGAAATTAAAACAGCCTATGATTTGAATCAAAATAATAACAATAATAAAAATCTATGAATTTATTTTTCTAGAGAACATTCATTTTATCAATTATCGAATAAATAATTATCCTCATTTGATATTGTTTGGTTAAATCTTTCCATTGATGTTCAGCACGGCAGTTGATCAGTCTCTTATTGGCATATGAGCATACTGTGCGTATTGCCTCAATATTACCTGAAGTCACAAGCATTATAAACAAAGATGGATAGTGGCTAGTAGTGGAATCCAGAACGTACGTTTCGTCCTATTTGAGACCCGTCAGCTGGTTGTGCCTGCATCTCAGAGTTGATGTTCACTCAGGGACTCGAACCCAGTACCTTTCGCTTTAAACACCATCGCGTTATCCACTCAGCTACTGAGTCGTGATAGTCACATGCTTGTGAGTAGGGGTGAAGTTCAAATTCGAGTCCCAGAGTGAACATCAACTCTGAGATGCAGGTACATTCAGCTGACGAGTTCCAAATAGGACGAAACGCGCAACCTGGATTCCACTACCAGCAACCATCCATCTTTGCTTATAAATAATTACTCTGTTCATTCAAACTGATAGAGAAATAGACAAAAATAATTTTTTAGATAGACAAATTGATTCTTGCTCACTTAACTTTTACGCTTGTCTATGTACTTTTATTAGCTAATTCATATAAGCCATAGATCTAAAAATCGGATCTTAATTCGAAACAAGTTATTTGCAAGTAGATAACTATTAAGATCATATAAGCGAGAGAAATTATCAAGCATAAAACAGGATATTCACTTCTGAAATTGTTAAGATAAAGTGATTAAAAGAATGTTAGCAGAAAATAAATCTAAAATAGTTTAGTTCTCACAAATTAATGTTTACCGGATGAATATTTAGGTTATATTAATAGTAAAGAGATATCAATTTTTATTCAAAGTGGATTAAGTCAATCAATATTTGGTTGAGAGGTTCGTAGAGATGTAGAGTTGTTTTAATACAGATTTATATCGCACGGAGAAATACTCAGAACCCGAGAGCACTAAACAGTTATTTCATTTTACTAAGAAATATTTCATAAACTGAGGGTAGATTAATTCCTAAAGATTTGTTTTGATATTTGTTGCATGAGAGAGTGAATATATAGCTCAGTGGATAACGTGTAAGACGTTTGAAGAATAAAGATACTAGGATGAACTTCGTGAGTGCAAATAAACACTACTATGCAGGTACATCCAGCTGATGAGTCTCACATAGGCCGAAACTCACCATCCGGATCCCAATGCCAGTCACTATCTGTAACTTTAGTAGGAACGTGAGTAAATGCCAGTTCACGTCTTGACATAGATTTTCATCTCAATAATTATAGTAAGTAACGACTAAAAATAAATATTTAGCATAATAAATAACTAATGCGTAGTTGCCCAGAATCTATATATATGGGCTGTCATTTTTCACCCACTAACGAATATTGAAGGAAAAAAGGTAAAAATAATTTTCTAAATATTTCTGATGAAATGGATATGTTTAACAAATTTATTAGAAAAACGGATAACTTCGTAATAACATATAAGAGGATTTTTTAAAAACTGTTTTGATTATATACCATTCTAAAAATGTTCCCACAGTTTTGGTCTTTCAAGAATAATATTCTGGATTTTCAACAGTTTGATTAATTTATATAGGTATCAGTATCTGAAATCCACCAATTTTTGTTTGTTTGAGTGAGTAGTTCTTTTCATATAACGTCGTCAGTGTTGCTGATGGATAAACCACCTTCAGCGCGGAAATTATCCTGTGGTTAATTATTCCAACGGTTTAATCTCCTTTGAAACACAAATATAAGAAGCAGATTTTCTTTTCAACTGTATCGTATTTAAACCCGAACGTTGGTTTCCCCATTTGGGATATCAATACACGGATGAAATTTATAACCAACTAATGAGTCCTTGGTAGTGCGATTCCATATTTAGCCGTTATTCAACTTTAGTAAAATGTGCTTGCTATATTAAATTTCCTTTCTTGAACATTTTGTTACTGTTTTAGAAGCTGTAGACTAATTAACAAAATCTGTTTTAATCAAAATAATGTTTAAAATGGTATTTTCTCCGACGAACTACAGCATGATAATAAGTTTTTCAGGTGGCCATCGTCTAACTAGGTAGTTTATTAATTTAGAATACCGAACTTTACATAAATAACTCCCAGAAAATATCAATTAATAAATTTATTTATTTATTTAAAAACATAAATATTGGTACAAAGGGGCACCAGATAAATATGCGCTACACAAATCTCATTTGATTTGTGTGAGGGCAACGATATTGCTCGGGTGCCCAAACCGAAGCAGGTGGTTTTCTTAGGGGGCCATACCCGGAGCCTTTGACTTAAAGATCTGATCCACAAGGCAGTAGAGCATCGTGAGGAGATGCAGTCCCATGGTAACCGTGACCAATAACTGGTTCATACGCCATTTGTTCCCTCAGGCTACTAGAGCCCATGTACGTCATTGGTTTGGAATCAGGGTTTTTCAACTACCCTAGGTGGACCTTCCGTGTCCACCAACCCAGTTAAAGCACCGGACATTCGCTTTTCGTCCTCTCAATCTCGTGAACAACACCTCCGCCATGAAAAGGCAGTGAGTAGGACTTCTCTGGCAGAGGCTATATATGTGTGGCCATGTGAGAACATTTCGAGAGAGAGAGAGAGCAGACTATCCCCAATCTCGGCCGTATCAGGGCATTTGAGGTCAATTAACAAATTCTATACTGTGTTTTATTATTTAATTCGTTGTATGTATTTTAGAAATAACAATTGATGTCATTTGATGAAAAGTAGACAAGTCACTTATTCTAAAAGCTGAAAAGATCTAAATTTTTTTTAATTTTTACATTTAGTTGTCTCATTTGACATCAGACTGGAAAGTATTGATAAGTAAGAAAGAAATTGGTTGACTGTTTAATTTTAATTTAGAACTGCTCAGCAGTCAGATTTCATCAATCATGCGTTCTACCATAGTATGTTTGGATCTCACGGTCAGTGAGGATCTAAATTAGTTCATAATTTTTGAAATTAATTGAGTAGTGAAATTGTAATATCTTGATCCAATGTCATCTGTAATTATTCGTCTTACTGCTGACATTTAATGAAGATCATACTTTCATTATAATTAAGTAATTTAGAGGTTACATTTGTATTGGTGCATACAAGATGCTTAATATATGTTCCAGTCACTTTATTGATTAAATAATTATTATTTCTTGGGTTAGTTCTTTAACATATCTGATTCTTATTTTAGGGTGCTGTAGAGATTGTTGGATTTCATTTTTTAAAGCACAGAATGATCTTAGTTAGGCAACCAATAAAAACTCACGAACTAGCAGACATCTGTTTCTTCATAAATTGGAATCCTTCAGTAATAGGCATCTACAAACCTCCCGAGGCATGAACCAAAAACATTTAGACTTCGTAGAAAGTAATTGAGTTTAGACTACTGAGCCATCATCCAATGGTTTTACATGTATAACTTCAATCAGTTCGTTATATTACGCAACCACTATTCATTTTCAGTATTATACCCAATATGGTTGAATTCTACTAACTCTATTTGTTTATGCGTAAGTAAATGAAATCCGAAATAAAAATGAATCGGCTTGAGTTCAAATAACATTTGAAACACGAATATGAATGAGTCAATGATAACAACTACTTAATTCAGTTTTATGTAATTGTTTATGATAATATGTTTTAAATATAAAATTTTGTACTAAAACTTTCTCTTTAACATACGTTTAACTACTGACTAAAACAACTAATACTGTGGTGTGGTCTATTTATATCCTCATAAGTAGTATATGGTGATGGTCAGACATAGAATGTATTTTGGCAGAAGACCAATAAGGAAAGAGCTGAAATGAAGCGCAATCGGTAGGAAAATGTAGGAACAATGGAATTAGAAAAGATGGGTTGATATTTACAGAAGGAACAGCGAAGATTGAGACAATTGGTTGTTATTTTGCAAATTAACTGTTTGCTGTATAGTTATCAGAATTTAGTGAGATACATTCGACTGCCCTCAACTAGCGTTTTGCTCACTACAATACACCAGTCTTCTCACTATTAATTTGTACTTGTTCCTTATCATGTTTAGTTATCCAATCTATTTCATCGCGATCAATGACTAATAAATTTTTTTGATATAACAACTATTTACATGCATTAGAGTAAAACCTGATAACCATCTAAGTGAAAACAATATATTTGAATGTACTTTTGTCTAGTTCTGATAGAGATTTATAACCAACTACTTAGAAATAGATTGTAAAACATTTTTATGGGAACATATGAGCAAATTATACGCTAAATAGATATAATTGTTTTGTTAGAAAAAGATTTCAATGTTTACTCAGGGAAAAGTAATCCGATTGTTTGAAAGAAGACTCAAAGCATACACACTGTCATCAATGATTTTGTGTGTATTGCATTTTTTAAGACACATATATTCACATCATATTCACAAGCAATTATTTATAATAATATTCATCATAGATGAAATAGAGAATTATTTGAAACACTGTTGGATGCCGGTTCAATGGTCTAGAGGTTAAGCGATCAAGCTCAAGACCGGAGGTCCTGAGTTCAAGTCTCGCGTGCGAGATCGCGGATGCACACTGCTGAGGAGTCCGATACTAGGACGAAACGGTCTTCAATGGTGGTCTAACATTCATCCATTCATGATATCAATTGAAACTCAACAATCTCCACAACCCTATACTGACAGAAATATTTGTCAGAGAAGTAACATTTTCATCTTAATAATATTTTTACTTAAAATTTATAATTGTGTACTAAATAAGGAAACCAATGACGTAGTAACTTTTGAAGAAAAACAGACTGTCAATATCATTTTTTTAAAATGCATAAACAGAGTGAAAAATTGAATTTGACTAGTTTTAGTAAATTCTTATAAATACATAATTTATTCTGTTGTGTTAAAATAGTGAGTTGTCAGCTATTCCATAAATAACGATATATTTATAATTATATATTAAAAACTCCTTTTCTGTGTTTCTTTTTGCATTCATCTTTATGAAGACATTTGAATTGTTTTTTCTGATTAGCGATACAACATGCATCAACTGATTCACACTTCATGGAGAAGCTTTGGAAGATGTAAAAACCTTTACATATCTGGGAAGCATCATTGATGAACACGGTGGATCTGATGCAGACTTGAAGACGCGAATCGGCAGGGCAAGAGCAGCATATCTACAATTGAAGAACATTTGGAACTCAAAACAATTGTCAACCAACACCAAGAATTTTCAATACAAATGTCAAGGCAGTTCTACTGTATGGGGCGGAAACTTGGAGAACTACGAAAGCCATCATCCAGAAGATACGGGTGTTTATAACCAGTTGTCTACGCGAAATACTTCGGATCCATTGGCCAGACACTATCAGCAACAACCTACTGTGGGAGAGAACAAACCAGATTCCAGTGGAGGAAGAAATCAGGAAAGAGCTCTGGAAGTGGATAAGACACACATTGAGGAAAGCAGCCAACTATGTCACAGGGCAAGCGTTCACCTGGAGTCATGAAGACCAAAGAACACATTACTCCGAGAAATAGAGACAGACATGAGAAGAATGAACAAAAACTGGATAGGACTCGAAAGGAAGGCTCAGGATAAAGTTGGTTTGCTTCATTGGGAGTAAGTCGTAAGTAGGTAGTAATTAGGTTGTGAAAACCTTTCTTTCTTCAATAACTAGAAAACTTAAGCGCTAACAATGTGAAAAGTAAATTTTTTGAAAAATGAAAAACAATATATCTTATAATTTTTCTACTGTCTATACTTCGGTATCAATGATCTTTATCAACAGTGTTAATACAGATTTATGTATAACATGTCAATTAACGATCTATCTTTTATGCGAAAGGATTTCGTTTATTGTCATGGTTAACGCAATATATATATATATATATATATATATATATATATATACTGTGAACAGTTACGCTATAACCTGCTATGTGTAATATTTCTATTTGGGATGGTCCTTATACTTGTCTGATGTACTTACATTATAGTTAAAAATTATCAATTAGAAATGATGTTGACATCCGGAAATGCCATTTCACTGAACCGTGATTCATGAGATAGTTAAACACTACACATTATAGGTGGTTACTATGGTAATAATGTAACGTAATTTACAAATCTTATGCCAAACAAACAAGATGTACACGTATTTCTAGCTATTCGGACCGAAAATCCACCTGTACGTATATTTCATATTACCGAATAACTCTCAAAATAATTGTAAGCTGACTCGAAACGTAATCAAGGTAACATGGAACGGGTTGTAATGAACAGGAGTGTTATCTGAATATGTTTTATAAATATAAAGTTGATTTAGAATTCAATCACGCAATCAAATGTTATTTGTACATAGATTATAAATTGTATTCTGATTATAATTTACCCACTATATTTAGTATTCTGTTTAGTTGTTACTATGCATAACAGTGCGAAATCAGTTTGATGAAATTTTCTTCTCCTTCGTATGTATTTTTTCCATTTTAAAATTAGATATACAGCATTTATTCAGTGTGTTTACTTATTATCTTCACTACCCATCTCTTTAAGGTTCTAAAGTCTAAATTATCGATCACATACGCCAGTGTATTTCAGTCGAATAAAAAAATGCATAAAAATGGATAAAAATGCATCACCCACCCCTTATGTTTTTTTGGATTCCAACACCAAATGACCTCAGACCTGCTCCTGTACATATATTTGGAGTTATTATTGATAACCTTTGTCATTTCAGTTCTTCTCATTTATCTGTGTCAATTGTTTCACACTATATCTTACCTCAATGTAATCAGGTGATGAGAAACCATGAAATATAATGAATTCATATTATGCTGTATCTATGTTTGTTCTGGCTTTATTTCAAAATTTATGGCACGGAGTGTACTGTTAGATATATGAACACACTATTTTCGACCAAAATGTTCGGCAAGTAGAAATAATGTAAATCTTCGTCTTTGAGATTTCAACTTATGTAAGACGACTTTTGAAAAATCATTTTTACATTGCTTTAATTTTCAAATCTAATTGTCATTGTGTTTCTAATAGTTATTTAAGGAGTAGAAAGATCTTATGACAGCAGTTGACACTTTATACATAGTAACCCAAAAGTATGATTCAGTTTATAGAATTTGATTATCCGATTTTGAAATTTCAAACAGCCTTCTTATGCTTGAAATTCTCAGTTGACATGGCAAACTGAACTCAGTTAAAAATTGTTTGAAAATTATGGAGAACTAAAGAAATGTTTCGTCCCAGTATGAGACTTCTCAGCTATGTGCATTCACGATTCCTCCACAGGGGTTCGAATAAAGGATCTTCAGTTCAGGGCACGAACGATCAAATTCGTGATCACTGGGCAGGTATCCAACTTCAAACAGTTCACGAATTTTTTTGGACGGGTGTTCAACTAAGATCAATTCATGATATCACCAACATTCAATGATATTCATAAACCTCTATACTGATATATTTATATATATTGTTCAGTAAAATATTGGATAAGAAGAATCTTTTATTACTTTCATTGTTTTTTTAAAGAAAGAATCAACAACACAGGGGCAAATAATGAATTTTTAATTGAAATCATGAACCGATCAATACTAGATCACCATCGAAAACTTGTGATCACTGTAGGCCCATTTCATCTTAGTACTGAACTTCTCGGCAGTGAGCAACAATGATCCCTCGAGCGGAACTCGAACCCAGGGCCTTTGAACTCGCGTGCGAACGCTTAAACTCTAAATCACTATGCCGGCATTTATCGTTGTTAGTGTCACTTATATCTGATATTCATTATAGCACATATTGAAGTGAAAACCAATTCCCTTAGCTGTTTGACTGACAAATTTTTTCAGTAGAAAAAATCTAAAATCTAAATTAATCGATCCTCACTCGAAATAATAATAGAGTTAATGTACTTCCATACTCATTATTTCTGATCATTGAATGAGAGAATATTATTTACACCCATTCTCATAACGAAACTAATTTTGTCATGTATTTTAATTATAATAATTTGACTCAATTCTCTTCCATAGAAGATGTATGGTTTAATTCATGTAAAGAATAATGTTACACCCAAAAACCATGTTCTATTTCCTTTCAATCACCTCCATAGTAACTTTCTCTCATATTTTGTATTCTTCACTACTTTCTGAAAATATTTTGTTTCTTTTTTAAAGAAAGTTATAAAATTTATAATAAAAGCAAACGATTCACTTGATCATTTCCTTCTCTTAAATGTTTCATTGTAATTAAAATGACCCATTGTGTTATTGAATAAAAATAAAGAGGATTCAGCGAAGAAAAGTTTTTTTTCAGCGAAATCATTTACTTAAGCTGTACATTCACTTAGGAAGAAGAGTCTAAAGAGGAATTTCATTTTATTTATATCCGATTGAAAAAAGGGTGGATGGCTTTTGCAGAGATCTATATATACAAAACAGATTTGGAATGGGTAATACACGAATTTATATAGCTCGGTTCCGCTAAATAGGAAAAGGAACTTCATTCACTCTTCATCCTCAAGGATCAGACGAATAGGTTCTACTGAAACAGTAGATGAGGAACTGCTTCAACTTCGAAAACCTCTTATTAGGAATGGTTATCAACCTAGATTCGTCAATAGCAACTCAACACCTAGACGTCATCCTGAAAAACCCCTGACAGTACAAAAGAAAATCCTTCCTATGGATATGGAATTTAAAGGAGATACGGTTGCTGAAATCTCAAATAAACGGATTTCAAAATCGTTGAATAAAACGTTCTTTTCAGCTAAGCTCCGAATTGTTTTCTCAAACCTGCCTGCCATTCATGGATGTGTCAAGGATAAACTTCAGCTTTGCATCACATCAATGTGTATCTATAAATTTACTTCCTCATGTGGGTTAGGTTACATTGGCCAAACAAAGCGATCACTTTCCAAACGCATCTCAGAACACTACCAGGATGGCTTTTAAAAGGAGAATGTAAAACAATTACCAGTTCAATACAGGAACATTTATTCAACTGTCAACACATCGCTCAAAATGAGTCTTTCTTTAAAGTGATCTACACAGTTAAAGGAATTGGATCGAAGGGAATTCAAATCAATATTTTATGAACCGCTGAGGCATCGGCAATGCACTAACTCATTCTCGAACTTTGAGTGCAAAAATGATCCGTCCAACCTCTCATCCCTCCTTCGCCCTAATTCCCTTTATTGGTATGTCTCGGTGTTTTCCCCTTTCTCATCATTTTTACTTGAATATTATTGATTTTTTAAATTCGTGTTTTGTAATTTTAATCTCTAATCAGTTGTTATCATTATTATTACCTTTAAACAAGTTTTCTTGATTATTATTCAGTTATTATTATTATGACCTATATGTTTGTCGTTTTTCTTCGTATCTGTCAATTGGATAATTATCTGACCCGTAAATTATTTTCATCCTTATATATCCTTCCTTACCTCTTGATTATTACGTAACCTCATTTGATAATAAGAGTCTCGAATCAATTTATGATGTTATCTTTTCTATCCTTCTATAGATATAACTATAAATACGAATGTACAGCTTAAGTAAATGATTTCGTCGAAATGAGTTATTTTTTTCTATTTGAAAGAAAAGAATATAGGAAGTTGTATAAGATTTATTTAAATAGTCAAGGGGTTATGTTGATTTTTTCACGAATTCCAGTTATTATAAAATAAATCAATTAAGTATATCATAATGAAGATGAAATTCTGTTTAGTCACCTTAATAATTGGCTAATTATTATTTTCATAGTTGAAATCATGAGTCAATT
>NC_031498.1:2992587-3005367 GCF_000237925.1 Schistosoma mansoni | reverse complement strand
AATTGACTCATGATTTCAACTATGAAAATATTGAAATATCCACAAAATCCCCTTCTGGTCTATAATTATTATTTAGTTGGTGACAGATAACAAGTGGACGTTTTCAAAAACGAAAATTTTTGTAAAATTTGTTGTATTTTTGTTATGGAGGTTGTTTGTGGAGATTTTTAGTAATTTATATATATAGTTGAAATCACGGCTTCTTACTAAAACTAGAACGAAACGGCTGTCCAGCGCTTCCAGGTTTTCGATGGTGGTCTAGCTTTAATCGACTCATGAATTCAACTAATAATTTACTACAATCTCTACAAAACCTCCTGATCATAATCATATGCTTACTAGTGACTGGCTCCAAGAGGTATTTCCTGGAGTTCTAGTGAGAAGCAGTGACCAATGGAGTTCAACCATGTCTGTTGTGAGATAGTAACTCACTGCAGACAATGGTGAACGGTGGAATAATTTCGTAGATTGGTTGAAGTTAGAGATTAACACTAATTTATTTCATTTTGGATTTTTGATGTTGATATAATATTTAGGCTGATCTGATTATTGATGACGAATAACATTGAGAACATCTAGATTGAATGAGATAGGGTACTCATTATTGATGTAATGTGTTTCCATGAAACTATATATTATTTGGACCAGACAGCTTTTTTCATTCATTTTAGCTGGAATTATTATTTTGGCCTGAATTTCTTTTACTTTTTAATTGATAATATTTCATTGCTTTTCTTTCTTATTTAGACCAGTTAATGACATGAAATAGCGCACCAGATAACTGTATTTCATCTCCTATCTAATCTTTTAGTTACTTTTATCGGTGACGTTAACAATTTAGACATCCACGGAAAAGCTATCAAGTTAAATCAATGGGGGGATTCATCATCCACTACATGGTCACTACGATTAATCTGGCATGTAACTATTTAAGACGAATTTAAAGATAGTTTACAACGTACACTGATTTCAGATACGTGAAGAAACTAAGAAGAACGGAAATAGCATTATATCTTGGTTTAAGACGTAAAATCAAACAACATTCACAATTTCACCAGTAATGCAATACAGAGCCCTCAGTGTTCTTGATAAATTCGTTAATTAAAAAAATATTTATTTGATACTAATTATCATTTTCAGTTTTATTCAGTCAATTAAATTTATATCACCATATTTTGGTATTACCAATGATATATCGTTCTTTCAATTTATTTGAACTTCAGTCACGGTTTCCCACGGTAACCAAATGATTTCTTTTTTTGGTTGTAAATATTGAGTAAGCAGACGGTTATTATTATTATTTTTATCAGGAGAGTATATTTATTGAGGCTTTTCTGTTCGCGATTAGCTTACATGAATGGCTGAAATCAGCTAATAAACAAATCAAAATAATTGACATTTTCTACAATATTTATTAATGTACTACAGGATGAAACATAATTATCATTATTCTTTTCACTACTACTACTACTATCACATTCATCTACTTGATTATTCCGATTGCCTAATAAGATCACTTGATTTATCACAGAAATTGTCTTTAATATTGTCAAACATTAACACCATTGGATGCCACCTCAGTGGTCTGGAGGTTAGGCACTCGCGCGCGAGAATGGTCCTGGGTTTGAATCCCGCGAGCGGAATCGTGGATGTGCACCGCGCAGCCGTCCAGTGCCTCCACGTTTCCCATGGTAGTTCGACTTTAATTGACTCATGAACTCAACTATAAAATTAATAGCTCTCATTCTAATAAAAAAACTTGTAACTTAAATGGGAAAGAACATTTTCCTGAATTAAATTCTTAACATTGATAGACAATTTTATACTTGAATTAACTTTTCAAAAACAAGTGAGAATTAATTACTGTTTCAAGTTAATATGCGTCTTCTTTCGTAGTATGGGGAAGATTAAACAAAATGACAGATAGATCATTTCTATCACACTGAATCAATTGTGGTCGTGTGATGGATAGAATCTAATCATATCATATACCGTCATGTTTTGTAAACAAAGTTTAATTTTGTATTGTGCATATAACAAAAACTAATTGGATTCGAGCTAATAACTCTGGTTTTGGTAACCAAAAGGAGTTTTTAAATTATTATTCATTCTTTGATCGGATAAAATTTAATGGATTATATTGTTAATTTTTTGTATAATTTGTTCTCTTCTTTCCTCACACCTTGTATGAATTCTTCATCACTTATATATTGAAGTTGATTATGCCCACACATCTTATCATCTAAATTTCTAATAGTTTCTGTTTGCAAAAGGTGTAGTGTAGAGAGTTATGACTTACTTTCTGTTTTATAAATATTTATTCAAGATTCACCTGATATCGTTTGTTTGGATCTTCCCATTGATTTTTAGGCTTGCAATTGGTCAGCGGGTACATCCAGCTGACGAGTTCCAACTAAGATGAAACGCGCATCCTGAGTTTCACTGCTAGACATCATCCATCTTTGCTTACAATGCACATGATTTCAAGCGATATCGAGGCAATTCATACAGAGTACACATATACCAATAAGAGACTGGTCAATTGCAGTCCTAAACATCAATGGGAAGATTCAAACAAACAATAGCAAGGGAAGTTAAACTTCACATCATTGTAAAAGCAAGTGGCTATCAGGACTAAGTAGCCAAGTAAATAACACGATGGTGTTTGAAGTGAACGGTGCTGGGTTCGAGTCCTGGAGTGAATATCAACTGTGGGGGGGGCAGGTACATCCAGCCGACGGGTTCCCAATACGACGAAACGCGCATCCTGGATTCGACTGTTAGCCACCATCCATCTTTATTTATTCAAAATGTTATTATTCTTATCAGTACAACTCTCAACGTAGTATTAATTTTAACAGTTTACTTATTGTCATTAGTCATGCGATCTACGTCATTTTTATTATTGGCTAGTAAATTATTTTGACTGGTTTACTTCATGATGTATGTATGTAACTCTGACTGCAAATTAAAGTGAAGGCTAATGAATATATAGTTAAAAATAATACTATTCGCTTATAGTTGTTATTTGAATGAATAAGATTACAGTTTTTAAAATCTGGACAATAAATCCATTATCATAATTGAAAATATCTATTATTAGATTCTGACTAATATGATCCTAAAATACAATCAACGCGAAAGCTGAAAAGTTTTACTTTCTTCACCACAGAAAAGTCACGACTGCATACGGTTTAGAAGCTTTAAATAAGTACAAAACAACTGATTTTCAAATGATTGTTCAGTTAGTCTGTGATTATAAATAACTTTAAAGTGAGAGCCACTCTCTACCTCTCAACTACAGTTGTATTAATTAACAGTGACTTAAACGCAGTCGGCTAGAGATCTTGAGCTTCAATTATCATTTTAGTTAGCAGTTATCGACATTATATACTATTATCTTTAGGAAAAGTATAGTTTGACTTTCACAGTGCGATGTCACTGTGCCGACGGTTATCACCTAATTATTAAGACTTCTTTCTGTTCAATATATAAGTTTCTGGGCACAATATACAACATAATATCTCCAATTACCATACATAAAGTTTCAATTTAGCATTACTAACTACGAACTAGATTACGCTTATTTTAATTCCTTTCTTGCAATCACTTAGAAGTGATAAGAAGATCCAAGTGTTCATATGAATTATTTTCAAATGTGTGAATAAAGTTGTAAGTATTACGGTCTCTTAAGATGAATATATTTTAAAATAGTATTCAGCAAATCAAAAACTAAGTTTTAAATCTGTCAACATTTTTCATTTACAACTTGTCTTACTTGAAAAAGTAATGTAAATCGTCAAAACTATTCTAATGATCACCATAATACATATAATACATGGTACTTAATTCTATGTAAATAATCCATTACTTACTTACCTACTTACTTACGCCTGTTACCCCTCGTCAAGGAGCATAGGCCGCCCACTAGCATTCTCCATCTAACCCTGTCACAAACAATCCTTTCCAGTTCGTTCCAGCTAACATTCATCCTTTTCATATCTGCTTCTATTTCCAGGCGTAATGTGTTCTTTGGCCTTCCTCTTTTCCGCTTCCCTTCCGGATTCCATGTTAGGGCTTGCCTTGTAATGCACATTGGTGATTTCCGTAATGTATACCCTATCCACTTCCAACGTCTTTTCCTAATTTCCTCTTCAGATAGAAGCTGGTTTGTCCTCTCTCATAAAACGCTGTTGCTGATAGTATCCGGTCAGTGAATGTTGAGTATTTTGCGTAAACAACTGTTTATAAATACTTGAACCTTCTTGACGATGGATGTAGTAGTTCTCCACGTTTCAGCTCCTTACAGTAGGACTGTCTTGACATTCGTATTGAAGATTCTCACTTTGAAGTTAGTTGAGAGTTGTTTTGAGTTCTATATGTTCTTCAATTGTAGAAATGCTGTCCTTGCTTTGCCAATCCTCGCCTTAACATCTGTATCCGATCCACCTTGTTTATCAATGATGCTTCCGTAAATAATCTATAAGGTATGTTATTACTTTCAATTTCCTATAATGATGAAATATATATAATGATCAGATTTATGAGATTTTAATTTTGGATATTTATTTAAATAGTTGATTAAGAGATCAGCAAGAAGTTTTCCTTCAACAGTTAACAAGAGATTGTTTGTAATATGGTTAATGGTTGTCGATGAAGTGTTAATAGTCATGCGTATCAAGTCCTTCTCTCAAGATTACAGGTACACTTTACTGACGAGTGCCAAGTAGCACTAAACCTGGGTCCAGGGTTTCCTGTTGACCACCTCCAACCACCATCTTATAATCAATCACTTGCATTCTAATTACCAAAAATAATAAATGACTATTCTCTTCTACTTTTATGATCAATGAAAACACATTAAAGTCTTATAAACATTTGTAGACAGTAAATTATGCCATTTCTATTTCGACTAATAATGAAATTGCCAAGGCTTATTATATGTATGCTTGTAAGTTTACAATTGGTTGCCAAAAAAACTACTGATGCAATCAAGTGACAATTACGTATAAGCGCTGAATTAATAAAATAATAGATTCAAGAGACAGAACAAAAATTAATCCTAATTAAAATGTATTTAAAACAAATGAGTGTAAGATGTATGTTTTATAGATGCTTATCAAACTTTAATCTTTCCAGTCATATTATATTCAAAGAAGGTTATTGGCAAATCGTCCTTAATACATTTCAGTTCATTAGGCACATATGTTTTATTTTCCCAGTAGAAAACTCATCTTTTTGAAAATATATAAATGTTTTTGACTGACTAAAATAAAATACGTTAAAGAAGAATAGCGATCGGTTTTACCATATCAAGATAGCCTTAGACATAAGTATTCTATCTAATACTAAGGTTAACTACTAGTGATTGTATGAAATATTAAAATTATCATGGTTTACAACAAAAAACTCTAAATTTACTTTATAAAAAAAAAAGAATTTGGAGTCGTTCATTGATAATTCTTTTTTAATAAATAAAAATATGTCTTGAAGCTTTGTGTGGCACTTTAAAAACTAAACCTGTGGTGTGGGTTACTTATATCCACAAAGAATGTATTTTGGCGGAAGATCAATAGAGGAATAATAAGAACGAAACGCGATCGGTATGAAAATACATGAACAATGAAATCAGAGATGATTGATTGGTATTTGCAGAAGGAATAGTTAAGATTGAGACAATTGATTGTTATTTTGCAAATTAACTGTTTACTGTATGGTTATCAGATTTTAGTGAGATAGTTTGTAATTTCTGCTTAAATAATTCGATTGTTCCCTCCCGTTTTCTTGTTTACTACAAACTTACCAGGATTCTTTTCAAGAAACTTAAAGTAACCAATCATATTTATGGTAACTTGTGTTTAAAATATAAATTATATTATTTCGCTGAACGTTTAAATCAATCAACCTCATTTCAACAGTAGAGAATATCTAGTGTTTCAAATATGGCTTTTTTCGACTATTATAGAAATGATCTTAATGATACATACTTATTCAATTCATTTTAACTATTAAGATAGACTGTTGAAACACCAGTCAGGATAACATAAATATTGATTATATACTTATTAGATTTTTTGAAGTGATTGTACTTAGTTTACTAACATAGTTCAAAGTTCCATATGAGATTTCACATGTTTCGTGAATATTAGTATATTATAAACAAAAATGGATAGTGGTTAGCAGTGGAATCCAGGACGCGCGTTTCGTCCCAGCTAGATGTACCTGCATCTCACAGTTAATGTTCACTCTGGGACTCGAACCCAGTACCTTTCGCTTCAAATGCCATCAGGTTATCCATTCAGCTACTGAGTTCTGATAGCCACTTGCTTGTGCACATATACCAATAAGAGACTGATCAATTGCAGTCCTAAGCATCAATGGAAATATTCAAACAAACAATACCAAATGAATTAGTATATTAGTACATATATGACTATACATAGGACACGTGTAAGCAACGATATATTTATTAGCAAAACTTTTAACTATTCAGTAGTTTATTACCTTTTTGCTAATATTTTAAACAGAACTTTAATAGCATATTGAAACAGTTTTTTTTATTTTACTTTTAATGTTGATAAAATTAATTGTACAATTTAGGTTTGAAAAGAGAATCAAGGCACGAACTCTGTTAGCATGTAACACTTTGATAGTATATCCTTCAGTTTATGGCATAAATATCTTTGGTTATAATTAACGTATGACTACAATATCCTGTAATTAATTGATCATCAATTTCTCCGTCTGTTAACAAAATTATCAGATAATCTAATTGACAATTCTTTTCTTAAGTATATGTATCTAATTGATAGACATTTTCTCAATACTTCTCTTTGAAAACAAATTTCTAGACATAAAAGGTTTTAATATCAGAAAGGGTTTTTGCAGATATTATAGTAATTTAATAGTTGAGATCATGAGTCAATTGTGGATTGGTTGAAGTCAGACATTAACATCGATGGATTCCAGCCGGCTCGGTGGTCTAGAGATTAAGCGCTCACGCGCGAGACTGATAGATCTTGGGTTCGAATCTCGTGAAGAGGGATCGTGGATGCGCACTGCTGAGGAGTCCCACAATAGGACAAAACAGCCGTCCAGCTCATCCAGGTTTCCCATGATGGTCTCGCTTCAATATAAGGTTTTCTTCCAAATATAATCAGAAATTAGTTATAGTCTATCATTCAAACTCTCAGCCTACATATATAATCTTAAGATATATACCTTAATCTTACCCTTATACTTCATTCATCAATATCTGTATCACCATCAACATGATTGTCATCATCATCATCAGCAGCAGCAGCAACAGGATATTATACCAGAAATAAAAGTCTAATTGAGTTAATAAATGCATTTTGTTATGTACATAAAAAATATGCATATGTATACAGATCTAAGAGAATAATCTTTTTTTTAAATTTTATTTTAATTTTTTTAAAATAATAAATTGGGGCGAAGTAATGAGTTGAAAAGGAAATAAATAAAAATATATTCTAAATTAATTTGATATTATGACTAGATCTGATAATCTGTTATTTTATCGTTTATAGAATCTTCCATTAAAGGTTCCAGCTGTGGAGTGCTTGGCGTTAAATCATTATTATTATTATTATTATTATCATTATTATTATTGTTATTATGCGTTGGGAATTCCAACTCATCAATTTGTTTTTGATTAGTACTATTCAAGTAATTATAACCATTTGTATAATGATTCAAGGATGAAGTTGTTGATTCTGTAAATGTTGTAGTTTTAGATGAAGGTAATTTGTGTACAGTGATACTTTCACGTGGTTCCAAATTCCAAAATGCTGTATAGATACGTTTAATTTTTGGTGTACTAATTAATGAACCAAATGGATTATTACATAAATCATGACCATTTGTTGTAAATTTATTTAAATTACCTTTACATTCAAATGTATTTACTTTGGAATTATTATTAGATTGTGTACTAAGCGATTGTTGTAAACTATGATTTGTTGTATGATGATGTTCAATTTTTGGATTATTCACTAATATATGCCCTTCAGGTGTAACACGAAGATATTTTTGTAGTTTTCTTGTTTGTTTAATATAACGTAGACGACAATCACGATAACTTGAACTAAAATTAGATTTTCCATGTGAACATAAAGAAAAAGCAGATGTGGATTTTTCAAAATATGGCCATCCAAAATCTCTTATTGTATTCATTAATAATGTAGTATCATAATTTGTCGATAGATCTGATTGCATTGTATCTACTGAAGGTATATTTTGAGAATTAGTATTAGTAGTTAGTGTATTATGAAACTCCCTGCAAAGTAATGGATATGATAAAGAACTTGACATGTTATACAAATTTTGGAATGAATTATCACTATTAGTATCATTTTCTGATTGTAAATATTCATTACCATAATTTGTATGATTACATAATGAACAATTTCCCATTGAGTATTCTGGACAATAATGAGAAGTATTATTATTATTGTTATTAGATTGATACATACTTTTCAAAAGTTCGTTTTAAATCTCCTTTATTCAACTTTATCATATATAGCAAACAACAGTTCTTTTGATAAGCTTAAAATTGGATTGAAATTTAATAGATTATTACATCATTATTTGGGGGGAAATGTTGAGAGTAATTCACCAAATGACCATTCCTATTAAGTATCTTAAGTAAACAGGACTGAAGTAAATATTATCGACTCATCAACATATGGTTTTTGATTAACCAATTAAAATATTTGGCAGAATACAAGTTAAAGTTGATTGGTTTATAATAAATTTTTAACTTTATTGGTGATATTAGTCTGTTACCTATTGGTTAAATTTAATTAATTTGATAAAATATTTCCCTGGTGAAACATGAATAGATCAAATGTAAATGATGTGTCTAGGTATTGTACTGACTTTTCTGTCAAATATTGTGTAATTAAAACACAATTAACCCTAAAAATATCCTACTGTTAGAAATATAAACGGCTTCTCATTAGAACTTTGAGAGTTTCCTTTGGAAGCTAGTCATTAGTGAGCACATGATAATTATCATTATAGGGTTGTGAAGATTGTTGAGTTTTGATTGAGATCATGTACAGATCAGTGCTAGATCACAATTGAAAACTTGGAAGTACTGGACGGCTGTGGAGTCCCACACTAGGACGACACTGGGACTCCACAGAAGTGTAGATGAGAAATCAGGATGAGCGTTAGACACAGGACCTGAAACAACTTTCTACTGCCTCTTAGCTTTTAATGACTATTTAACTAACCTCATGTTCTGATGCAAACTTAACAATCTCCACTAATCCCTTACACTAAAAGTAATCATGTACTCTCTAATAAAAAATTTCTAGAAGAGATTGTCGGAGTTCTAGTGTAATGACGTGACAAGTTAAGTTCAGCAATGTCGTCGATAATCTATTAATGACTACATTTATTAATATGGATAAACAGTAATCAATATTAATCACAGAGTAAGACGAATATTTAATACAACTTGTTGACACTTTGTAACCAGTCATTTCGTGCAGTACTAGAGTATGGATGCTTAATTTAGTAGCCGAAATAGGGAAGTTATAGAGCCCAAGTGAGTGAGGCAGTTAATTTATATGTTTTTAAAATATCCTGACTGAATCTTGCATTATTTCAAATTTTCTGTTAAGAGAGTACATTGAATCTAGACATAATTTCATCACTGATTGATAAAAGAGTAACAAAAATACCCACTTACTATTTTTATCTTGGAAAATTGATTGAAGTGTTTATCGAGCATTTATCGGGTAAATTTTAGTACTATCTTAACTTGCTTACTTACTTATGTCTGTTACCCCTCATGAAAGAGCAAAGGCCTCTCACCAGCATTCTCCATCTAACTACATTACAACACAATCCTTTCCAGTTATTCCCAGTTGCTATTCATTCTTTTAATATCCACTTCCGATTCTCGGTGCACTGTGCTCTTCTACCTTACACTCTTCCGTTCCCCTTCAGGATTCCATGTCACTGCTTGCCTCATGATGCAGTTTGTTGATTTCCTCAATGTGAGTCCTATCTACTTCCAACATCTTTTCCCAATTCGCTCCTCAATTGGAAGTTGGTTTGTTCTATTGCATAATGGGTTGTTGCTGATGGTATCCGGTCAACTAACATTGAGTATCTTGTGTAGACAAATGTTTATATATACTTGTACTTTTTTGATGGTAGTATAGTACTATCGTAAACGCAGTTTAAAGTAAAGAGTAACACTTTATCTGACAATATATGATTAACATGAATAAATAGTATCGACATTTTGGGATATTGAATTGTATTTTAAGAATTCTATCTAGGGTTTTATTTTACACTATTCTTAATAAGATAATTTAAATAGGTAACTCTAGACATTTAGTAACCACAAATTACCAATATTGCAAACTATATGACAAAATCAGTAGTATTGATGGTATGTTTTTAATAAAAGATTTTTTTCGTTTTCGTTAAATTATCATTTAAATTCAATATTACTGTTATTCTTGAATAAGTAGGGTACTTACAAACGTTACAGAAAGTTCTGTTTAATGAGTTCGTATTACGTAATGGAATTCATGGATAACAATTATCAACTATCTGCTTTCAGATATATTCAATGTTAATTCTCAAAATGAAATCAGTTACCTGAATATAGTGGTACACATTAAATACAATAAGCTACTAAGAATAGATATTCAATGATGACAATTTATTCCATAATGAGATCTAATAAAACCATGTGATACATCAGAAAACTAGTACCATTCAAAATTTAGGCAATGATAATGAATAAATAAATAAGTGAATGATAAACTAAGTGGGATATCTAATAGATGTAACAGTTAAACACAATCTCGAGGTTTATATTCTAACACTATCTGTTACCTTGAGATCATCGTCTTGTTTATCTAATATGATATCAAAATCGAGGTTTAATAACTGGGACATTTGTTTCTTTAGGGTTTACCATGCTAAGTAAGTTGGTTGGAATGTGGTATTTTATGGTTCGAGGTTGAAGTTGTACTGTCAACTATGTAGAGGTATAATAAAAGTAACGTGCCCTCCCCAGACAACCAGTGTCTGAAGTGGTGATGCCATCACACGACAGAGGTTATAAAGCTTGTTATAATTATGATGAGTGGAATGTAAAGAAATTAATGTGAGTAAAATAAAGTTATAAACAATAGCTTATCAATGAACGAAATATTTTAGCAACTAAAAACTCTGTTAGGTATAGGTAAAGGATGGTTAGTCTATAAATGAGGTAACCAATCTTCATCGAATGAGGTGGTTGGGACATGTATAACATATACCTGACCACCACCTAACCAATGTTTCTCATAACCACTGACCTTATTATCACTTCTACTAATCTGGGATCTGTCTTTATAGTTTTGTCCTGAAGTGCTAATGTATTGTATTGACTTGAATTGATACAGATCTGTGCTAGATTTTACGTTGTAAATGGCTGAATGACTAAGGGAACACTATGGTATATATGACTACTAAACACTTTAGGTTGAAATAAAAGGGTAACTTCGCTGCTTCAGAAAAATTAACACACTGAGTGAGATACGCTATTTATGTTGGTTGTTCATAGTATCGATCATCTTAAACATGAATGTAAGTAAAAAAGATATGATCTATTTTCACTTACCTTGTTGATGAGTATTGATCTTCACAACATTCAGTGTTTGTCATCTTTTTCCTCTTCATTTGAAAACATCTAAAATTCAATGAGATTAACTCAGTTTCATTTTTTTACAATCTGAAGGCGGCTTGCTTGAATATCTAGGCTACCTGTTCCTGCTATCTGGATATTTCAACAAGTTATCTCTTTGTTTGTTTTAACACATCATTATGTCCATTAGTCCCATAACCTATTCAGGTGCGTTTGTGAAAAGTTAACGACATTTCATTGTACAAGTTACAAAAGAGCCCAACCACAGATATTGTGGCTGCTAGTAATATGCATCAAAACGAAAATTCATTATTCAGATGTCAATTCCTGAATTGCTAACATCTAACTGACGACCACTCAATATCTATCGTCAGGATCGATCAAGAAATAAGTAAAGGAAACTTATTGAAATACTTTGTACTGGAAATTTTATATTGTACCCAAAAATACATCGAGTAAAGCCACTAATAACAATAGTAATAATATTCATGATAGTAATAATGGTAATAATAATAATAATGGTAATTTATGAATTCATAAATAATTTTTATCTATCATATCAAATTTCATTATAAAACAATTTTATGTTGTAATCTTCATTCCCTTATTAATTCACTCTATTTTGTGTGGGTTGTGATAAATTAATTTTATGACTGTCATAATTAAAATTCTACAAACTGTCTAGTTTGTATAAGAGTAAAAAAATAGTTGATATGTCACTAAAATACTAAACATTTCATGGTTTATTCTCTTCTCAAATATTTGGATTCAAAAGAACATAAACATATCCAAAATCAACCAACATATTTATATAAGAACTTTGGTCTAAATTAGAGCAAATAGTTTCACAGTATTTGGGGCTCCGAGTTGATGTAAGACATTAAATAGGAATAATATAGTAAACAAAGATTGATAGTGGGTAGCAGCGGAATTCAGGACGCGCGTTTCGTCCCATTTGGGACTCATCAGCTGGATGTACCTGCATCTCAGAGTTGATGTTCACTCTGGGACTCGAACCCAGTACCTTTAGCTTCAAACTCTATCACGTTATCCATTTAGCTACTGAGTCCTCAACTCTGAGATGCAGGTACATCCAGCTG